>NW_025978143.1:0-6639 GCF_021869965.1 Rhincodon typus | reverse complement strand
CTGATGCTGCCTGGCCTGCTGTGTTCCTCCAGCTTCACATTGAATACAAGAATATTGGGTTGTTTCAGAACCAGGAGTCACAGCTTAAGGATATGGGGCTAGGCCATTCAGGACTGAGATGAGGAGAAATTTCTTCACCTGGGGAGTGGTGAGCCTGTGGAAATATCTGCCACAGAAAGCGGTTATGGACAAGTCGTTGAACATTTTCAAGAGGAGTTAGGTATAGCGCTGAGAATCATAGAATCCCTACAGTGTGGGAATAGGCCATTGGCCCAATGAGTCCACACCGATACTCTGAAGTATCCCATCCAGACCCCTCCCCCTTACCCTATCCCTGTAACTCTGCATTTCCCATGGCTAATCCACCTAGCCTGCACATCCCTAGACACAATGGGCAATTTAGCAAGGTCAATCCACCGAACCTGCAGATTTTTGGACTGTGGGAGGAAACTGGAGCACGCGGAGGAAACCCACACAGACACGGGGAGAATGTGCAAACTCCACACAGACAGTCACCCGAGTGTGGAATCGAACACAGGTCCCTGGTGCTGTAAGGCAGCAGTGCTGACCGCTGAGCCACTGTGTCACCCCATGAGGGGGCTAAAGGGATTAAAGGGCAAAGGGAGAAAGAGGAGTTGGACGATCAGCTATGATCATACTGGAGCAGCTTGAAGGGCTAAATGGCCAAATCCTGCTGTTATTTTCTCTGTTTCGAGAATGGAATGTTTTGCCAAGGAGCTGGAGGCAGCAGAAACCAGTGCACATTTTCGGGATGTATGATTCAGAAGTTGCAGGCTATCGGGGAGAAAATCATTCAGCACATCTTGATAATTCCATCCCCAGATAAATGCTTTTTGGTTTGTTCACATGACATGGGCATCACCAGCAGGCATTAACTGGGCATCCCAAATTGCTCTTGAAAAGTGATGGTCAACTCTCATCATCAATACAACTGGTGTGCTTCAGTTCTGAAGAAGTCATACTGAATCCAAAATATTAACTCTGTTTCTCCCTCCACAGATGCTGCCAGACCCATTGAGTCTCTCCAGCCCTGCGTTTTGTTTCAGATTTCTAGCATCCGCAAGATTTTGGTTTGTTTGTTTTCCAGGCTGTTTCAGAAGATTTTTTTCATTCAGTTTTATCCTTCACAGATGCTGCCAGACCTGCTGAGCTTTTCCAGCACGCAAGGAACTTTTCCAGCAACTTTGTTTTTGTTCCTGATTTACAGCATCTGTAGTTCTTTCACTTTTTATTTAAGATTAAAACCACATTGCTGTGGGTCTGGAATCCCATGCCAGACAGACCAGGTTAGGATGGCAGTTTTCCTTTCCTAAAGGGTATTAGTGAACCAGATGTGTTGCAGGAATCCAGTAGTTTATTAAGGCTAACTTTTTATTCATGATGAGATGTGGGTATTTTTGGCTATCCTTAATTGCTCTTGAGAAGTTGATGGTGAACTCAAGTCTTGAACCAGTGCAGTTCATGTAGCGTAGGGGCACCTACAATACTCTACTAGCTCTTCAAATGAGCATCATTACCGGCTGCCAATCTTCCAGCTTTTTCACCACACCTTTGCACATTATTTCTATTTAAATAATCATCCAATGCTCTCTTTAGTGTCTCAATTGACGCTGTCTCCACCACACTTCCTGGCTGTGTAGTCTATGCCCCGACTACTCACTGACACATTAAGTTGTTTACAATTCATAATGGAGCTTCAATACCGTGAATATGTTCATTTCCAAGTATTACTTTTTAGCGTCTTGGAATGATACAGTTTTTACAGCCCATCATACCCAAGCCGGTCATCAATTTGTTACAGCACTTGACCCTTGACTTATATATCATAGTGTTTCAAGTGTACACTAAGTGTTCCAGTCTTTACTACCTTTCAGGCAGTGAGTCCCAGATACCCATCATCCTCTAGATGTAAATAATCTTTCCTCAAATCCCCTCCAAACCTCCTGTTCATTACCTTAAACCTCTGTCCTCAGTTATTGACCCCTCTACTAAAGGGACACGTTTCTCCCTATCCAATCCCTCAGAACTTTGTACACATGAATCAGATTCCACCCTCAGCCTTCTTCTTTTTGAAACATTTTTTCATGCTTTGTGGATGTCACTAGCTAGGCTAGCATTTATTGGCTAGAAGGCAGTTAAAAGTCAACCACAATGCCATGGGTGTGGAGTCACGTGTAGGCCAGACCAGATAAAGAGGGCAGATTTCTTACCTACAGAACATGAGTGAACCAAGTGGGTTTATATGACAATCCAACGTTGATTGCCATTAGACTGGCTCTCTTTATTCCTATTATTTTCTGAATTCAAATTTCACTGTCTACCATGGTGAGATTCAAAACCAGATCACCAGAACATTGGCCTGAAGTTCTGGATTGCTATGCTAATGACATTACCACTACACCACCGCCTTTCCACTACTCTAAGCAAAACAAAGCCACTGTTTTTCCCTCCCCTTAAATCAAGACTTGTAGAACTAAGGACCATTACTTAAAAAAAAAGGGGCTGTCCATTTAAGAGATGAGAAATTTTTTTTTGCCTCAGAAGGTCGTGATTGTTTAGAATTCCCTCGTTAAAAGGCAGTGGATGCAGAACTATTAAATAATTTTAATTCAAAGGTAGATAGATTCTTAATCAAAAACAAAGTGCTGGAGAAAGTTAGCAAGTCTGGCAGTATCTGTGATGAGAGAAACAGAGTTAACACGAGTTGAGCCCTGTGACCTTTTATCAGAACTGAAAACAGCTTGAAATTTGTGGAAAAAATAAAGAGATCTGTAACAAAGGCATAAATTATTAGAGGTATTTGGGTCTGGCAGCATGTGAATGGGCAAAACAGAGTTTATGTTTCGAATCTGATGACTCTTACAGGGTAGATGCAGGGAGAATGTTCCCAAATTTGGTTGAGTACAGAACCAGGGGCCACAGTATGAGGATTCGGGGTAAACAATTTAGAACGGAGATGAGGACACATTTCTCCACCCAAAAAGTGGTGAGCCTGTGGAATTCCTTACCACAAGAAGTAATTGATGCCAAAACATTGAATATATTCAATAGGCAATTAGATATGGCACTTGGGGCAAATGGGATGAAAGGTTATGGGGGGAAAGCAGGATTAGGCTACTGAGTTGGATGATCAGCCATGATTGTGAAGAATGGCGAAGCAGGCTCGAAGGGCTGAATGGCCTCCTCCTGCTCCTACCTTCTATGTTTCTATACGTTTCTCAGTTCTGATGTAACACAAGGTATCTGTCCAAATACGAGATGTTGTTCCTACAGATTGTGATGAACTTCACTGGAGCACTGCAGCAGGTCTGAGATAGATAAACTGGCCAAGGAACAGATTGACACGTTAATGTGGCAGGCAACGGGAAGGTCAGAATCATTCTTATGGATAGAGAGGAGGTGATCTGCAAAGCGGTCACCCAGTCTGCGTTTTGTCTCCCCAAAGTATACATTGTGAGTAGCGAGTACAGCAGACTAGATTGAGAGAAATTCAGGTAAATTGCTGCTTTACCTGGAAGATGTATCTAAGCTCTTGGACAGTGAGAAGGTGGCGTCATCAGAACAGATGGTAGTGTCACCATAGCTCAGTGGTTAGCACTGCTGCCTCACAGTGCCAGGGACCCGGGTTTGATTCCAGCCTCGGGTAACTGTCTGTGTGAAGTTTGCATGTTCTCCCCGTATTTGCGTGGGTTTCCTTCGGGTACAAAGATGTGCAGGTTAGGTGCATTGACAATGTTAAATTGCCCACAGCGTCTAGGGTGGGAAATACAGGGATAGGGTAGGGGTGGGTCTGGGTTGGATGCACCTTGGAGGGTTGGTGTGTACTCAATGGGCCGAATGGCCTGCTTCCACACTGTAGGGATTCTATGAAATTCCAAGAATTCTAGATGGAGACAGAGAAACTGGGAGAATGGAATGAAGTACTTACAGGCAGCAGGGTGCGATGATGTATGGTCGAGGTAACTGTAGGAGTCGATGGGTTTGTAGTGGATATTGGTGGTCAGTCTATTCCTAGATATGAAATCAGAGAAGTTGATGAAAAGAAATGCATAGTCAGAGATGGAACAGGTGAAGGTGAGAATGGGGTGCAAATTGGAAGCAAAATTAATAATTTTTCTAATTGCATACAAGAGAAGGAAGCAGCACCGATAACATTATTGAGATACCAAAGAAAGATTTGTGGCGAGGGACCTCAGCAAGATTGGAACAAGGAATGTTCCATGTACCCCATAAAGAGATGAGTATAACAGGCATTGCTCCCCTTTGTTGAACAGTCAATAATAAGGGTTCATACTTTCAAAGTGAAATGCAAACGGGTTAAAGGGAATTTGAGGGAAGTTTTTTTTAACCCAGAGGATGAGCTCAGTTGACTGGAAAACTCGTTTGTGGCATAGAATGACACCAGCAGCATGGATTTAATTCCCACACCAGCTGAGGTTACCATGAAGTTCCCACCTTCTCAGCCTCTCCCATTTCCTGAAGCACTTTGACCATCAGGTAAAATCATCAGTCCTCTCTCTTAATGGAAGTGTGGGACTATGGCAGCTTTACTGGTAGGGTTTGGAATGCGCTACCTGGGAGGATAGTCAAGGCAGGTAACCTCACAACCTTGATAAAATATTTGGATAAACAGTTGTAGTGTCATAACAGTTAAGACTACAATAGTGTATTTTTTGCAGTACAGACTCAATGGCCAAAGGCCTTTTGTTGTACTGTAAGACCATAAGAAATATGAACAGGAGTAGGCCACTCAGACCCTTGGGCCTTCACTGCTATTCAACAAGATCATGGCTGATCTGACATTCCTCATGTCCATTAGAACATAGAACAATACAGCACAGGAACAGGCCCTTTGGCCCACGATGTCGTGCCAAATCTCTAATCCCTTCTGCCTACCATGGGTCCATATCCCTTCATTCCTTGCATATTCATGTGCTTATCCATAGCCCCCTTTAACACCCCTATTGTATCTTCCTCCACCACCACACTAGCAGGGCATTCCAGACTCCTACCACTCTCGGTGTAAAAAACTTGCCCCTCACGTTTCCTTTGAAATTTCCCACTCTGACATTAAATGCACGCTCCCTAGTTTTAGATATTTGGACATTCTCCTGTCCTTGCCCCATAATCCTTGCTTGGCTTACTGATCAAGAACCTAAACCGAAAGAACTGGAGATGCTGTAAATCAGGAAGATAAAGGGAAGTTGCTGGAAAAGCTTGGCAGGTCTTGAGGGGGAGGCGATGGCCTAGTGGTATTATCGCTGGACTGTTAATCCAGAAACCCAAATAATGTTCTGGGGACTCAGGTTTGAATCCCACCACAGCAGATGGTGGAATTTGAATTCAATAAATATCTGGAATTAAGAATCTAATGATGACCATGAATCCATTGTCGATTGTCGGGAAAAACCCATCTGGTTCACTAATGTCCTTTAGGGAAGGAAACTGCCATCCTCACCTGGTCTGGCCTACATGTGACTCCACACCCACAGCAATGTGGTTGACTCTTAATTGCCGTCTGGGCAATTAGGGCTGGTTAATAAATGCTGCCTGGTCAGCGATGCCCTCATCCCGTGAATGAATAAAGAAAAATAAAAATCATCTGGGAAGAATAAAGTCAGAGTTAACATTTCTCATCCAATGAACCTTCCTCAGGACCTATCTCAGCCTTATATACAGATCAAGAATCTACCTCAGCCTTATATGTACACAAGGACTTTGTCCCCACACTGTCTGTGGCAAACAAGCCATAAAGACTTACAATCCTGTGACAGAGAAATTCCTTTTCATTTTAGGCATAAATTGGCATTGCTTTATCCTGTTCCCAAACACTCCTATGATTGTACATTGGTGCCAAATTTAATGAGTTAATATTTAAAACGCCCAGCGCCGGTGCTGGGATTTGAACCCATGCCTCTGAGTCCTCACTTGGGGACCGCCCACAGGTGCACATGTCTCCGGTAAGAGGGGCGTGGCAGGAGGGCAGCGCGCGTGCGCATTGTTCTGCGGCGTCCCACCCCTAGCAGGTGTGGCGATCACATGAGAGATCGGGCGTGGGTGACGTCAGGGAGCGAGGCACGTGTGTTGAGGACGCCATTTGCGTCGTGTTTGAGCGCGGATTGCATCGTGACGTCGGGCTCGGGGTGTGGATGACGTGCAGACGTCGTAGTCTGGGCACGAATTACGTCACGACGTCGGAGGTTGGGGCAGGGAGCAGCGGGTGATCAGTCGGTGCCGGTTCCTTGTTTTGATTTGGGACAGGGGCACGGGGCGGACATACTCCGGCTGCAAACGGTCAGCTAACCGGGGGCCTCGGGTGCTGGGGGGAGGCTAAGAGATGTGGGGCGCCCAGCACGAAGAGGGCCAGCCGCTGCTGGGCCCGGCTCCGGTCGGCAGCCGGCTGTACCGGCGCCGTTGGCTGATCCTGGCCGCCTTCTCGCTGCTCGGATTCGTGCAGGGCCTCCTGTGGAACTCGTGGGGCCCCATCCAGAACTCGGCCAAGCAGGCCCTAGGTTTCAGCACCCTGGACATCACGCTGCTGGTGCTGTGGGGCCCCATCGGCTTCCTGCCCTGCTTCATCTTCATGTGGCTGATGGACAAGAAAGGTGAGGGGGGGGG
>NW_025978142.1:0-6639 GCF_021869965.1 Rhincodon typus | reverse complement strand
AATCCCAATTTTTTCACCTCCATTCCCCCATTATCCACGACAGTGTTATGTATTAGGGGTGCACTATAGAAACTCAATTCTCCTTTGACAACATCTTTCACACTGCAAGATTCCAACACCCAGTACAAATGGGCAGCAGATGCGTGGATCACCGGTACCAAAAAGTCGTTCACTAATTCACACACCATCCTGACTTTGAATTGCGATGGCAGGACTGATTTACAGCAGAGAGAGTCTGAACTGGTTAGGACTACATTCACTGGGGTTTAAAACAATAGGGAAGGGGCTGTGGTGGGGTGGTGTTCTCATAGAAACCTGTGATGTTCTAACAGAACTAGACAAGGTAAGTACAGAAAGGGATGTTCCCGATTACAAGGAAGTACAGAACCAGGAGTCAGAGGCTGTGGCCAGTGAGAACTGAGATAAGGAGAGAGTGGTGAGCCTATGGAATTCTTTGCCACAGAAGGTGGTTGACGCCAAAATATTGAATGTTTTCAGGAAGGAGTTAGATATAGTTCTTATGTGTAAAGGGATCCAAGGAATTGGGGAGAATGCGGGAAGAGGGTATTAAATTGAATAATCAGCCGTGATCAAATTGATTGGTAGAGCAGGCTCGAAGGCCTCAATAGCCTAGCCCTGCTCCTAATTTTGATGCTTCTATTGCAGTTCTTTCATTGTCTTTGGGTCAAAAACATGGAACTCCTTTCAAAGAGCCTGTGGGTGTAACTACTCCATCTGGATTACAACAATTCAAGAAAGTCATCTTTGGAAGGGTAGTAGCATATCAAATGAACAAAAAAAAGTTATCTTTTGTGGGCAAAAAAATAAACAAAGTCTGTCAATGCTGGAAACTTTAAACAACAGACAATGTTGGGAACATGCACCAGATCAGACAGCATCTGTAGAGACAACAGGCAGGTTAATAATTTGCACTAAACCTGACAAAAGGTTGCGTTTGAAACTAACACATCACCTCCACAGATGCTGATGCAACAATTTTTGTTTTGTATGTTTTGTTTAATTATTTTGACCTTTCAACCTCGGGAGCTATGTTTTTTTTCTTTCCCCATGTGCTCTGAAATGTTGAAGAGAAGGTGAAAGGATCACCAAATGTATCTTTTGTTTGGTGTGTCCCATCATGTAAAGCTGTCTCTGTGGAATATGTCTCCATTTAAGAGATTGCTTCTTCCAATCTGATTGTATTTTCAAGGACCTGTGCTCAAGGTGTTGGATGTCTTAATTTCCTTTGCTTTCTCAGTTACATCAATTCCTTAATGTTACAAAGCCTTCTTCGTCAATTTGGAACACAATGGTCCACACACACATATACAGAAAAATGAAGCTATATCATCTTTGGATGGGAGGAGGGATGTTTGTAGACATGGTTTGCATACAATTGGAAGGCCTATATATACCAGAGTCTGAACAAATATTTAAAAGATTTAAGCCAAAGAAAACAAGTCACACTTCAAGGAAATGGAACACAGTTTGTAAAACTTATCTTACATATTATTGCATTACATTGCATATGTAATGACAACGATTGAGTTTGTGAAATGTCCAATACCAGGCACATTCAGTACTGAACAACTATGGCTTTAGAGAATAATAGCAAAATATAATTAGGCAGCTCTTAGCTCAGAACCACCCTCACAGAGACTGTCATTTTTTTTCTGTTTAAAAATAGAGAAAAGTACTGTAACATTCTCATTTAAACAGGCCCCATGTTATTATATCCCTAGTGGTAATTGTGCATGGTTTTTGTCTGAAAAGTGAACTTTCTGATATCTGCAGACTTGTGGAACTGGTTATCAGTCAATTGGCTCCAGAAACAGTGCACTTGACTCTCACAGCAACACCTGGTGCTATCAGTTTCTCACATTGCTCTTCAGTCTATGACTGAGAACAAACTTAGGTACCATTTCCGGCCTGAGAAATAGGTGCAGTTCAGTTTAATTTGTAATTGTTTCGTTTTTATTATTGCAAAGTTTAAGCTTTTCGAGCACATCCGTATGTATTTTAGAATGAGCAGCTTTCCTAACCAACAGGTAAACTTGTTTATTTGTTTGAAGGCGGAAATGACTTTTAAAATACATATTAATTGCTCACTGAATGTTGGCAATTTTCATGCCGCTATACTGCACAGTTTTTATTTATTGATTTTCCTGGATAAATCATTATAAAGTATATGACTGTCAGCTAAGTCCCCAGACTCTGTTTAAATTTTAGGTCAGGAAAATTGAATCCAAATAATCAAGGCCTGAGAAATTAGCCACAGAATGGTTATCACTTATTTTGTTGAGTTGAAACAAGTATGCATTCATGTTCTTTCTGACAGAGAAGTAAAGGGCCCGAGGTGTTAATGTACAGAACTTCCAATGTCTAACATTAGATGTGATTCAACAATTAGACAGCATCTGCAAATAATCCCAAGTGTGCGAAGAATTATACTGATAACCAATTCAGAATTATCGCTCAGGTTTGTAACATGGCACATTGGTGTATAGTGGGGGAGGTGATGATGTAGTGGTAATGCCACTGGCCTAGTAATCCAGAACTCCAGGTTAATGTTCCAGGACAAATACAGAAAGAGTCAAACAAATTCAGCAGGTCTGGCAGCATTTGTGAAGAGAGAAGTAGCTTGGAACATGGATTCAAATCGCACCAGAGCAGATGAAGAAATTTGAGCTCAGTAAAAATCTGGAGTAAAAATTGCTAGTCTATTGGCAACCTCTATTAATGGTTATGAGAGGCTAGAGACTGATAACACTTTATGTTGCTGTGAATCTTTAATTTCAGTCTGTCTTTAATTAAGTGCTTGAAGTATCACTTTTTTCTGTGATTTTTGTTTCAGTTCACTCTATTTGGATGCTTAGGCTATGCAAGAACACATGCAAACAGAAATCAGGCCCTCCTCATTTCTACTGCATATTCACAGCAATGCACCTTTTTTTTTGACTGGCCCAAAGAGAAAATTGTTCATTCTATGTTTTTCTTTTGATGCCTTCACCCTGAATCCATAAGACCATAAGATGTAGGAGCAGAAGTAGGCCTTTCAGCACATGAAGTCTGCTCTGCCATTCAATGAAACCATGGCTAATCTGATAACCCTCAACTCCACTTTCCTGCCTTTTCTCCATAACCCTCAATCCCCTTACTGATTAAAAATCTGCCTATCCCAGCATTGACACAGCCTCTACTCCTCTCTATGGTAAAGAATTCCATAGATTCACCTCCCTCAGAGAACAAATTTCTTCTCATCAATCTATTGCAGGTGAACCTTTACTCTGAGATTATGTTCTGTGGTCCTAGACACTCCATCAAGGGGGAGCAACATCTCTACATCTGCCCTGTCAAGCCCACTCACGTGGTTGACTTTGTAGAAATTGATTGGTAAATTGAAATTTTCTTGGGATGATTATCTATCATCAGGAACTGTGGGATTGAACTATTGGATTAATGCTTCCCTCCTGTCAGGAATTACGTTATTATGTCATTGCATATTGCTGGGATTGACTAAACCTTAGCACTTGTCTTTTAGTCCAAATCAAAAATAGCCAAGCCATCATTTAAACTAATTCCAGTCAACATTAGTTAGGCCATTTTTGGAATACAGCATTCAGTTCTGGTCTCCTTGTCCTAGGAACTATGCTGTTAAACTTGGAAGGGTTCAGAAAAGATTTGAAAGGATTTTGCTAGGGTTGGAGGGTTTGAGCTATAGGGAGAGTTTGAATAGGCTGGGGCTATTTTCCCTGGAATGTCGGAGGCTGAGGGGTGACTTTATAGAGGTTTATAAAATCACGAGGGGCATGGACTAGGGTGAATAGCCAAGGTCGTTTTCCCCGGCATGGGGAGTCCAAAACTAGAGGGCATAAGTTTAAGCTGAGAGTGGAAAGATTTAAAAGGGACAACAGTTTCACACAGAGGGTGGTGCGTGTATGGAATGAGTTGCCGGAGGAACTGGGGGAGGCTGGTACAATTACAACATTTAAAAGGCACCTGGATGGGTATATGAATAAGAAGGGTTTAGACGGATATGGGCCAAATGCTGGCAAATGGAATGACATTAATTGAGGATATCTGGTCGGCATGGATGAGTTGGACCGAAGGGTCTTTTTCTGTGTGATACATCTGTCTGACTCTATGACTCTTATTTCTTATTGGGTGACACACTCTTTTGACAAAGTGTCTCAGTTAGATTATAACCATGGTCAGCGTGAGGCTGTATAAAATGCTCCAGTGAGGTGTAACTCACACAAGAATAGACCATCTGAAGGCTTGCCAAGAGACAGTTATCTCGTGAGGATTTCAAATTTGCCTCACAATTTATTCCACAGCTAGTGTGTGAGTGGCAAATTTGCAATGCTTCTCTGGCAGCTGAGAGTTTCTCTAACGGCTAGTGGATCTCAAAGAATCAACGTGCTAATGCTTTAGCTGTTCTGCTTCTTCATGCTCACCACTAATGAGGCTCTGTGCTGTCAGCAGGGTCTCAGAGTTATTGCTGTTGTACTTGAACTGTGAGCACATGATCTGTGCAAAAGCTTGAAAAGAAATGTCCCATTTCTTACATTAATAACCCTCACCTCAATGAGCATGAAAAGTAAAGATTAAAAATGCAATAAATACATGGTGTACAGCAATACAGACATAATGTGCAAATTAGGAGCATCGTAGGACATTTAGACCCCTGAGCCTGTTTTGCCATTTGAAAAGAACGTGATTGACCTTTCTGTGACCTCTCTGCACCTCTTGACCTGAGATTCTTGATTGACAGGGGTGTCAGTGTAACTCAGCCTTAAAAGATATTCAATGGTGCTGATTCCACTGCTCTCAGTGGAGGGGAATTCCAGAGATTAGCAATGCACAGAGAGAGAAAAAAAATACTCTTCCTCTCCATTCTAACCAATCGATTCCTAATTTTTAAGCTTATTTCACTTACCCAATATAATGATGTGGCATTCCTGATTGGACTTGTTACTCGTTGGGAAAAAAAATTGTTTAAAATTTAGTTTGAACAGTGCAAAATTCTTACAGGGCTTGACCGCAAGGAGTTTCCTTGGCTGGTGAGGGGCTGGGTCTATAACCAGCGACAAAGTCTCAGAGTAAGAGGTAGGTTATTTTGGACGGAGGTGAGGACAGAGCTCTTCACTCTGAGGATAATGAATGTTGTAAGAGATGCCTGGCTGTAATAGGATCTTCTTTGGGTATATTTGCCATCAGCAACTCTTCTTCTTATGCTAGTCTGGGGGGCTTACTTGCATTAAGTGGTGAAGAATTAACCAAATACCGAAGAGGCACATACTTGAATGAAATAACTAACTTAGAATAAATTGTAAGGTAACAGGTTAAATTAGTTAACTACGTTGACACTAGGTAAAAGACATTGGGCCGAATCTTACTATTTTAATGAAATATCAATTACATTGAGATTTTTAAGGGCTTTTCACCACGACACATACCAGGATTTCCCGCTGTATCTTTCAAAAGCTGCCTCATTAACCACCTGTACCACGTCTATGGCATCTTTCTCATCTGATTCCAGCCCCATTTTACCACATGCCATTCCCAGATCAATGTGCCATTCAACCAATTTAAGAACATAAGAACTAGGAGCAGGAGTAGGCCATCTGGCCCATGGAGTCTGCTCCGCCATTCAATAAGATTATGGCTGATCTTTTCATGGACTCAGTTCCACTTACTCACCCTCTCACCATTACCCTTAATTCCTTTACTATCAAAAATCCACCTTTGCTTTCAAAATGTTCAATGAGGAAGCTTCAACTACATCACTGGGCAGGGAATTCCACAGATTCAAAACCCTTTGGGTGAAAACATTCCTCCTCAACTCTGTCCTAAACCTGTTCCCCCTTATTTTGAGGCTATGCCCCCTAGTTCTAGTTTCACCTGCCATTGGAAACAACCTCCTGGCTTCTGTCCTATGTATGCCCTTCATGATTTTATATGTTCCTATAAGATCCCCCCTCATTCTTCTAAATTCCAGTGAGTACAGTCCCAGTCTACTCAATCTCTCCTCATAAGGCAACCTTCTCAACTCTGGAACCAACCTAGTGAACCTCCTCTGTACCCCTTCCAGCACCAGTGCATCCTTTCTCAAGTAAGGAGACCAAAACTGTACATAGTACTCCAGGTGTGGCCTCACCAGCACCCTATGTATCTGCAGCATAACCTCCCTGTTTGTAAATTCCATCCCTCTAGCAATGAAGCACAATATTTCATTTGCTTTTTTAACTACTTGCTGCCCTAAAATGACTGGTATTCCTTGCACCAGTGCTATATTTGAAAGGCCTTTGTGAACCCAGAGAAGCATTGGCATCCTGGCATTGCCCCTCTGGTACAGCCACCACAATGTTATGCTGCCTACGGCTGTTGCACTCACTAACCACCACGCCACACAGTTTACCTGTCGAGTGTTACATTCCATTTAAACACCCCCTCTAAATCACCATTACCCTGCCATCAAATGTCCACGGGAGGCTGCCATCTGTCATCATCCAGTAGGGGAGCTTCGCAAGCAGGCAATAAAAAAAATCAGACAATTCCAAAGATAGATCTTTGATTGAAAGATGGAGTCAGAGATAACATAGTCTGGAGCTGGAGGAGCACAGCAGGCCAGGCAGC
>NW_025978141.1:0-6640 GCF_021869965.1 Rhincodon typus | reverse complement strand
CACACACACACACACACACACACACACACTCTCACACACACACACTCTCACTCTCGCACACACATAAAACTCACCTAATTGGTCATCTTAATAACACTTCTGGTCTTCAGCTTCTATGTTCCACCGCTGGTTTGTCTCTCTCTCTCTCTCTCACACACACACACACACACACACACACACACAGACACACACACACGCGCGCACACATATACACACACACCTACGCACATACCTACGCACACACACACATACACACACACTCTCACTCACACACCCCTCCTTTTGAAGTAAAACAAATGAACAGTATCCCCTCCTTTATTGTACCAAACTCCCTCACTCACCAAATTTCTCATGTCGTGTCGGGTTGCTCTCAGTGATGTGCTGCTGCCTTTGTGCTTGCAAACTCGAAGCTGGACAGTTTAGTTCTGCTTTGCTGTGTTGCTGTATGCCAGATCCATAACTCATATTCTTTCCAAACTCAACAAGCAGGAAAGGGTTGTGTTAAATGTGTAAAGTTTGTATAATCAAAATCCACAGTCGAAAAAGGAATCTGGGCATATTTTTAAGAAAGTGCGACAGATTTATCTTGAGTTAACTAATCATTTGGAACAATGCTGCTTTAATTAGTGTTAAATGAAAGAATAATTACACTTGAATATCAATTTTGTTCTAGAAATTAAATTTAATTAAAACAATTGAGAATAATTAATATTTGCCCTGTACAATCAGAATCTCTATTAGTCTCTAAAATGTAAATATTTTATCCAGAGTTTATGCTTACTGAATCAACTAAATCAACAATTGATTAACTGGAGGTTATTTATCTACATTAAATATTAAAAGAATCAGTAAAAATTCAAGTTTAACAGCAATCTATCTTTGTATTCTCTCCAAATGTGCTGCTGTTGACTATTTTCCCAAACAGGTGACTGAGTTATCATTTCAGCTTTACATTGAGTGGTAGGTTTAACAATGATCGTCATTGTGTGCTACCAGGATGGGAGGAACACAATGAACTATCTCAAAGAAGACATCCTGGCCTCACTGATGGGCTCATCTGGTAAGGATTCACCACTGGGATCCAGTTCACAGTTGCTTTCACTGTATCCTGTGACAATGCCTTCTGTGATTTTACCAGATTTTCAGCTTACTCCCCACAATAGAAGTGTTATCCTCAGGGACAAGACCAGCTTTTCCTTTTCAACTACAGGCTTTACAGAATACTATTTTTCCATTTTCAGTCTTACCAACTCTTTGCAATATGAATGCCTCTGATAAACTTGGGGTAGAGAAAGCACAGAAGCAAGCCATTCAGCGAAACCTGTCCATGCTGGCTGTTTCTGCTCCAATAGAGTCTCCTCCCGTTCTTCCTTATCTCACTCTATTGGCATTACACTCAATTCCTTTCTCCCTTACCTGCTTATCCAGCGTCAGTAAATTTAGGGGAAACTATGTGGAGCAAGTGTTGGCAGCATGCATTAGACTGGTAATCCAGAACCCTGAACTGGGGACATTTATGAAATACATTAAAAATCTGGAATTGAAACGCTAGCCTAATAATGACCATGTAAGCACTGCTGGTTGTTGTTAAAACCTTCTGGTTCAGGTGGTCAAGAGCTTAATGCCCTTCACACAAGGAAATCGGCCATCCTGACCCGGTTTGGACTATCTGTGACTCCAGACCCACAATGACACTGGACTGGCCAATAACACCCACATCTCACTTATAAAAACACACCAAGCAGCAGCTTCAGTACTCTCGCCACCAATTCCCCAAGAGGTTTCATGGCAACTATTATATATTGATGATGCCTCTTTGGAGAAATTACTCACTGTGTATCCACTCAATCAAACTTTCAGCATCTTACAAATCTGGTCAACCCCTTTCACCTCCTCTCTTAGAGAGAAAAGACCGGTAACCTACTGTTCATGTTTCATCCTTATCAGTTTATTCCACACCCCCTTCAAAATCTTGACATCTTTTATAAAATGGAGACTGGACTGTACAGGTTTTAGTGATTTGTCCATTATCTCATGTGCTGTTTGTGGAATCTTGCTGTACATGAAATGGCCACTGTATTTCTTAAATTATAACGATCATTACACTACAACTGACTGCTCTTCACTGTCTATGAAGCATATGGTACATTTTGAACTCACGAGAGATCATGTTTTATATATAGAAATATTTATTTTAAGAAAGGAGCAACTCTAAATAATTATAATAACTGGGCAAAAAAAACAGAAAAAGTTTTAGTCAAAATGAACTTTCATGTTTTTCATCTGAAAGGGGAACATTTGTTTCTCTAAAATCACCTGATAGTCACTATTTATAACTTTTTAAACTAAATGCAAAAATTTGCTGGGAATTTACAAGTGGATGAGAATGAGAGGGATGGGGAGGTGGGTGAGGCAGGGTGAGGAAGGTGGGTGAGGGAGGTAGGTGAAGGAGTGTGAGGGAGGTGAATGAGGGAGATTGGTGGGGAAGGACGGTGAGGGAGGTGGGTGAGGGAGGGTGAATGAGGTGGGTGAGGGAGGTAGGTGAGGGAGGGTGAGGGAGGTGGGTGAGGAATGTGGGTGAGGGAGATGGGTGGGGAAGGAGGATGATGGAGGAAGGTGAATGGGGGAGGGTCTTCAGGTGACTGGGGATAATTGAGTGATCTGATATGAAATGACAGGGAGTTTGATTATGAAGAATTCCTGATTTAAGACCAAATTCTGATCTGTCTAATATTCCTGGGTAACTATGTGTCCAAGTATCTGGGGAAATATAGGGGTAAATATTGGGATAGGTATCAGGGTAAGTACCATGTTAAAGTCTTCACCTGTGGTTCAGGGCAGACACACTGGTGGAGGCTCCCAGGGAGTAGGAGAATTGACCAGCAGGAGTTTAACTTTCCAACCAATTCCCAGGTGGATTTGGACATGAGAAATTCCACAGGATTCTGACCCATGTCCCCCGTTTGCACACCTGGTCTCCAACAATCAGAAGACTGCAGGATTGGAGTCTGTGTGTTGACTGAGGTTTACAATACCATCGGGTCTTAGTGTCCTACCTACTAAAGACCCCAACACCAAATGTTTAAATAAAGACTTAGACAGTTTATGGTAGGGCCCTAGGGATTGTCGTTGAACAAAGGTACCTGGGGGTCCAGGTGCATAGTTCCTTGAAAGTGGAGTTACAGGTAGACAGGGTGATGAAGAAGGCACTTGGTACACTTGCCTTCATTGGTCAGAACATTGTGTAAAGGAGTTGGAATGTCATGTTACGGCTTTACAGGTCACTTTTAGAATACTGTTTACAATTCTGGTCACCATGCTATAGGAAAGATGTTGTTATATGTGAGAGGGTACAGAAAAGATTTACAAGAATGTTACCGGGACTGGAGAGTTTGAGCTATAGGGAGAGGTTGAATAGGCTGGGGCTTTCTTCCTTGAAATGTTGGAGGCTGAGGGGTGATCTTATAGAGGTTTATAAAATCAAGAGGGGCATGAATAGGGTGAATAGCCAATAGTCTTTTTCCCAGGGAGGGGGATTCCAAAACTAGAGAGCAAAGGTTTAAGATGAGAGGGGAAAGATTTAAAAGGGACCTTAAAAGTAACTTTTCACACAGAGGGTGGTACGCGTATGGAATGGGCTACCAGAGGAAGTGTTACAATGACAACAGTTAAAAGGCATCTGGATGGATATATGAATAGGAAGGGTTTAGAGGGATATGGGCCAAATGTTGGAAAATGGGATTAGGTCAGATTGGGATGTCTAGTCTGGACGAGTTGGACCGAAGGGTCTGTTTCTGTGCTATATGATTCTATGACTCTAATTAAAGCCCATGGTCATTACAAGGTTAAGTGCAGTCAGTGACGTGGGTTTGTAGATTGGCAGATGTTTATAAATTAATGGCTCCCTTTTTGGGCCACTCAAACATTGAACTTCAAGCCTAATCAGTCAAATTGCAGTCAGAAGTTCTATAAAGCTGTACCAGTCTGTCTAAGCAGATTGTCTATACAGCCTGTTCCTCGAGTGCTTTGTCTAGACATGGTCACTGTGATGTAGCAATGTTGAAAGAGTAACAGGACAGTCCGTATTGCTCAAGATCTGACTTCTGAAGCAATAGGGTTCGGGTTAACTGGGAAGTAACCTTAATGTTTCAATAAACAATTGGAAATAAGTAATGCCAAAAAGGTCCTTTAAATTAAATAGATCAAGGGGCCAAACTAGTGAACCAGAACTTTAGAACTGACGTTAGAAAGTTCTTAACTATACCAAGTGATTAAAACATTCAGAAACATCCATGAAAACGTTGAATTGTTTAAAGAAGCGATGAATGTGTTGAATGGAAAGTAAGCTATAAACAGGAGGGATTAAGGATGGGATGAGGTGATGGAGGAGACTTGTCAAAACATTAACACCAGCACAGAGCAGCTGAGCCAAGTGTTCTGTGTGATTTGATTCTTTTCTGATTCTTTATGACTCTGTGGTCAAAGGGCTGGGGTGGAGAGGGATGAAGAGGGGAGGTGGTGGGTCATTATTGGGCAGATGAACTAAAATGGGTTACTTTATTTTTACATTGAGGGCAGCTTGATGGCTCAGTGGTTAGCACTGCTGCCTCACAGCGCCAAGGACCCGGGTTCAAATCCACCCTTGGGCAACTGTCTGTGTCGAGTTTGCACATTCTCCACCTGTCCGCTGTCTGGGCAGGTTTCCTCCAGGTGCTCCAGTTTCCCCTCACAGTCCAAAGATGGATAGTCAGAGGCTTTATCCCAGGGTTGAAGTTTCAATTACAAGGGGGCACAGGTTCAAGGTGAGAGGGGGAAAGTTTAACGGAGATGTGCGAGGGAAGTTTTTCACACAGAGAGTGGTAGCAGCCTGGAACACACTACCAGAAGAGGTGGTGGAAACGGGCACATTGAAGACATTATAGAGGCACCTAGATGGGTACACGAACAGGGAGGGAATAGAAGGTTACGGATTGAAAAATGGCAGGTTTGTTTTTAGATTAATTAGCGCATGATGGTCAGCACAGACTTGGAGGATTGAAGGGCCTGTTCCTGTGCTGTACTTTTTCATTTGTTCATGTGCAGATTAGGGTGGATTGGCCATGCTAAATTGCCCACAGTGTCCAGGGATATGTAGGTTAAGTGGGTTAGCCATGGGAAATACAGGGTTATGGGGATAGGGTGGGGGGGTGGGTCTGGGGGGGTGTGCTCTTTGGAGGGTCACAGCAGACTTGATAGGCTGAATGGCCTCTTTCCATGTGGTAAGAATTCTATAAGAATCCAGTGTGAATCCCTGATCTCCAAATGAACTCTCTTAACTCTTACTCTCTGACATAAACAGGATTTTTGTACAGTTAGCCTGATAAATGCCCACAGAGACAACACCATCAATTTGACCATGGGATGTAACTGTGCAATTTAAGAAAAGGATTTGTGCAATGTGGACAACACTAAAGCACACAGTCACTGTGTTATAAACTGCCTAATAAACAATTCACCCATTAGGCTGTTTTAATATTTAAAAGGATCTCCAAACGTAAACTAAAATGTCATTGAACAGCAGTCGGTCATGCAAGTATAGCAAATTCCGAAGTAATTCTGGGCCTGTGCACAAACCTTGCAAATCAATTAATTCTGGTCTACACAGTTCAAGGTGGATAATCCATAGTGACTAACCTTCAAGGCATTTAAAAATCTGAAATCAGTTCAGATTAAATCAAACAACTAGAGATTGCAATCAAATCCCAGCTTTTATTTTAGTAAGTGTTGTAGACTGTCAGAAACAGAGAATCTACAACGTTGATCCCACTTCAACAGTCATCTTGTTTTGTAGTCATATTTAAACAATGAGATAAATAATTAAGGAGGTGGCAGCATCATTTGAGCAGAAACACACTAAGCACTGGTACAAGACCGGGAGTCCAAATCCTATCCCGAACCTGCAAGGAACATGGGAGGACAGCAGCAAGTCTTTCATCCTGCCTACTTAAAATTCTTTCAGTAAAGCAGTGAAAAGAACGAACAAGTTGGTGTTCAAAAGACAACCCATGTTTTGTCAAGAATTTGAGGATATTTGTATTTGAGGATATCTAGTGTATTAAATCACCTTTTCTTTTGTTAAGACTGAAAAAAATCACCATCAATAATAATGTTCCCCTTTGTCAAGTGGTCCCAGCCTATGGAGGAACTATCTTTGATGTTTCAGTAATATCCTCCACTTGGAAAATGAACAGTCATGGCAGAGGTCACAGCCTTAATATTAACTATTCATGCAATTCCTGCTGAAATCCATTGAATAGGGGGTTCAGCAATTTGTCTGTCAGCAGAGAAAATTACCATTTCATAGCTCACAGCATGTTGTTATTTCACTAATACACAGAAAACAGTCGATGAACTGCTACTGAGAATCAGTCGCCAAAAGAAAAAGGAGTTACTACAGATGTCCTGACAGCAACTTCTCTTTAACAATGAATTACAAAGTTATAGACTGTCATGTTAATTCTTCAGAATGTCTCCCAGGTTCTGGTGCAGTGCAGGTTATCATCACAAGATATTAAGGTGATTATCAAATTTTAAAAGCACAGAAGATTGAAAACAGAAGGCAGAAAGAGCCAAGATAACAAGGTGTAGAGCTGGATGAACA
>NW_025978140.1:0-6640 GCF_021869965.1 Rhincodon typus | reverse complement strand
TCCTGACTTGGAAATATATCTCCGTTCCTTCACTGTTGCTGGGTCAAAATCCTGGAATTCCCTCCCTAAGGGGCATTGTGGGTCTACCTACAGCACATGGACTGCTGCTGTTCAAGAAGGCAGCTCACCCCCACCTTCTCAAGGGGGCAACTAGGGACGGGCAAGAAATGCTGGGCCCACCCAGCGACACCCACATCCCAGAAATGAATAGGAACAAAAAGCGGGTTGCTTTGTCCTGGATGGTGTTGAGCTTCTTGAGTGTTATTGGAGCTGCATCCATCCAGGTAAGTGGGGAGTATTCCATCACAGGATTCCCAGCCTCTGGCCTGCTCTTGTAGCCACTATGTGTATGTGGCAAGTCCATAATTCAGCGCATCTAGTCTGTGCCAGCTCCCTGCGAGGCAATGCAGTCAGTCCCATTCCCTGTCGCCTCACACAACTATTTGGCTCAAATGCCCATCCAATTTCCTTTTTTAATCATTCATTGTCTCTGATTCCACCACCCTCTTGGGCAGCCAATTCCAAAGAGATGGTGGGAAGACAATAAATGAGGATTTAAGAATTGAGAATGAAACATAGGAACAATAATAGAGGTAGATACAGTTCCCACTCAAATAGAGAAAAGGAGAGGGAGAGAAAGATTGAATCAAAAGAGAAGGAAAAGAGGCAAGAAGTGAAAATACTGCCCTTGGCATCTCCGAGAATAATTTATGAACTGGGGAACTGATGGGTGAAGAGGGTAAATGGGATGGTGAGATTGAGTGGCATTGCATTTACAATGCCCACACTGCTCGGTGTCACCAGCCTGAACTTGCAGTGAATTCAATAGGCAATCAGTAAGCAAATCCAAACAGATTGTAAAAGTGATGGCATTTTGAGGGTGAGAGGTGCTGTTTCTGTAAAGCAAGTTCCGGAAATCTGAAGGTCTCTTTTCTGCTCCTGAATGCTGCTGCTTGTTGTATGTCACAAACCTGCCCTTACGTTACTATCAGGTTACAGCTCAATGGAAGAGGAGTAGCTGTTCAGCCAGCAAAATCTCAGAGAAATGATGTGATAAACACATACAGAGGGAAGGAGAACACACACTACAGACAGGCTTGGCAACAGAACGATGACTGGCCTACAGACTCGCGACCAGTTAACTGATAACAAAGGCCTTTTGCCCGCCAACAACAGTGTGATTGGTTCTCAGGTAACTGAACAGCTTGGAGCTAGAGAGAGAAGTAATCAGATCTCCACGAGCTCAGGATCTCTCTGTTCTCTGCAGTGAAAACCCACTCTAACCCTGAAGAAAACAAATATATCTTAGCTTACAGCAACTGCTGAAGGAATGAGTTTTTAATCGATACATCAGAGACCTCCCATAAGTGAAGCAGCCACCCTGTGCTCCTTACCAACCAGTGGAACTATTTGGAAAAGGAAAGCCAAGAGGAAATCTTCAGATCAGCAAGAACCAACTCAAAGCATGTTGTGAACACAGCCTACTGAACTACTTTTACAGTATGCCCTCCGTCCATGAAGTTTTACCCTGTCTCTGCGTCTCTGTGTCTGTGCATGGGACAGTTTATGATAGTGATGAGAGTTTGAATTGGGAGTGTTATATGGCAACAGTTCATAGCTATTTACCTGGAGTTAGAGTCTAATCACTTGCAATAAATATTCAGTTTTGTCAATGCTTTCTATTAACCAGTATCTGACTATCAGCTAAACTGGGGACAACAAGGTGCAGGGCTGGATGAACATCCCTGCACCTTGTTGTCTCGGATTCTCCAGCATCTGCAGTTCCTACTATCTCTGATTCGAGCTAAACTGGGGAGTTGTGTACGCTTATTTTAAAGTTTTTACCTTTGTGAGGGGCCTGGGAATAGTAGGAACGATTTCCAGCACACTACCCTAGTGAGACATGATAATACACTGTTAGCAAGCTGGAGCCCTCCTGACTATTACACATGCTGATATATATCTAGAACCTGCCTCAACGACTGTTCTGAGGAAGGGTCACTGGACCCGAAACGTTAACTCTGTTTCTTCCTCCACAGATGCTGCCAGACCTGCAGAGCTTTTGCAGCAACTTTGTTTTTGTTCCTGATTCACAGCATCCGCAGTTCTTTCGGGTTTTATCTGCCTGTCTGTTGCACAGGCTAATATGTAGCTGGAACCCTCCAGCCTATTGTACACGTTGTTAGATATCTAGAATCCTTGGCCTTCAGCACTAGGTTAGATTTCTAGACCACTCCAGTCAATGCCCTGACACGTTTCCCTTTCCAACACCCTGACTCAATTCCCAGAACCCTGACCCGTTCCTGGCACTCATTCCCATTCCCAGCACCCCGACCCATTCCCATTCCCAGCACCCTGACCCGTTCCTGGCACCCATTCCTATTCCCATTCCCATTCCCAGCACCCTGACCCGTTCCTGGCACCCATTCCTATTCCCATTCCCAGCACCCTGACCCATTCCCATTCCCAGCACCCTGACCCGTTCCTGGCACCCATTCCTATTCCCATTCCCAGCAGCCCGACCTGATCCCATTCCCAGCACCCCGACCCGTTCCCATTCCCAGCACCCTGACCCGTTCCTGGTACCCATTCCTATTCCCATTCCCAGCACCCTGACCCATTCCCATTCCCAGCACCCTGACCCGTTCCCATTCACAGCACCCTGACCCGTTCCTGGCACCCATTCCTATTCCCATTCCCAGCACCCTGACCCGTTCCCATTCCCAGCACCCTGACCCGTTCCTGGCACCCATTCCTATTCCCATTCCCAGCACCCTGACCCATTCCCATTCCCAGCACCCTGACCCGTTCCTGGCACCCATTCCCATTCCCAGCACCCTGACCCATTCCCATTCCCAGCACCCCGACCCGTTCCCATTCCCAGCACCCCGACCCGTTCCTGGCACCCATTCCTATTCCCATTCACAGCACCCTGACCCGTTCCCATTCACAGCACCCTGACCCGTTCCTGGCACCCATTCCTATTCCCATTCCCAGCACCCCGACCCGTTCCCATTCACAGCACTCTGACCCGTTCCCATTCCCAGCACCCTGACCCATTCCTGGCACCCATTCTTATTCCCATTCCCAGCACCCCGACCCATTCCCATTCCCAGCACCCTGACCCATTCCCATTCCCAGCACCCTGACCCGTTCCTGGCACCCATTCCTATTCCCATTCCCAGCACCCTGACCCATTCCCATTCCCAGCACCCTGACCCATTCCTGGCACCAATTCCTATTCCCATTCCCAGCACCCTGACCCGTTCCTGGCTCCCTGCACCTTCTATTGATGGCTCCTGGTTTTTGTGCACATTGTTAGAGAGCTGGAACCTCCTGGTCTATTATACACACTGATCCCCTGGTAGATTGCTCGTCTTTATTACACACCCCTATATATTATGAGATCTCTCCTGTCTGTATTAAATTCACATTCTTTTCAAAGATAAAGTAGATTTTGAAGATGATGGGCTGATGTAATTGGCTCTGAGCCTTGGGTGAATATTATTGCTGGTTGGTACGTGGAACAGCAGTGGAGAGCCTGCTCCACCATGGAATAAGATCATGGGTTGTGACTTCACCTCCACTTCCTTGCTGACCCATTGTAACTCTCAGCTCTGTTGGCAATCAAGAACCTGTCTGACTCAGCGTTGCATATATTCAGTGACTCAGCTTCCACAACTCTTTTGGGGAAGAGAATTCCACAGACAGATTACCCTCTGAGCGAAAATATTTCTCCTCATCTCAGTCTTAAAAGGGAGACTTGTATTTCTATGCAGCGTCCCTGAGATCTAGTCTATCCTACAAGAGGGAGTATGCACTCTGTCTTCTCTGGATCTTATATGTTCCAACTAGATCACCTCTCATTCTTTGCTGTACACATGGATACAGGCTCAGCTCAATCTTTGCTCCTACTTCAGTAACCCAGAGACAGGGACAGATTTAAAAACCAAAAGAACTGTGAATGCTGTAAATCAGGAACAAAAACAAAGTTGCTGGAAAAGCTCAGCAGGTCTGGCAGCATCTGTGGAGGAGAAAACAGAGTTAACGTTTTGGGTCCGGTGACCCTTCCTCAGAACTCAGATTTAGCTTGCAAGGCACCAGACTCCTCTTGATGTCAGACGTTGATAGAATCCAGCCTCACCGCAGAGACTGAACACATTGATGTGGCTCATCCTCTGCTGCAGACTCAAAGGTCACTGTTCAGTGTACAACAAATGAAACTAAACTGTCCACCTGATTTTACAACCTGGCTCTCAGGAGTTTGACTCTGTCCTGCAGTGCCACCTTTGTTCCAGGCTGTGACGTGGCACTGTAGAGCTGCATTGGTGCACGGGCATGCTCACTGTGCCACCTAGTGGTGGCATTAACAACAAACCCAGCCCTCATCGTAAGACGACCCCCTTCATCCCATGGGATCTTTTGCATCTGGGCTGCACAGAGTCTTAGTTCCACCCATCGTTCGATGAATGGAAAATCCATCAGTGCCGTACTCTTATCTGAGATTTCATCCAGATTATTCCCTCAGTGGCACTCAGTCCAATGACTACTTTGGAACTTGAAGATGAGAATGCCGTCAACTGAGACAGGCAGTGATAATGAAAAGGAAAGGCACAAAATGTCAAAGCCAGGTTGGTCTGAGAATATGGAAATGATTTGGTTCCCATGTACTTGCTACATTTGTCATAACCAAATACAAAACCAGAGGGGCCAAAAATACAACCCCTCAGGACAACCCAATCATGGTTGACGAATGAATACAGCTTTCCACCAATCTCCTCATATCCCTTCCTTCCCTTAGATTCCTAAAGCACCTCCTCGTTAAATATTCTCAACAATGGACCATCCACACGCCTTGAAATTTCGAAGATTCACAACCCTCTCTAAAGTGAAGATGTGGAGATGCCGGTGTTGGACTGGGGTGGACAAGGTCAGAAGCCACATGACACTAAGTTGTAGTCCAACAAGTTTATTTGAAAACACAAGCTTTCAGAGCGCTGCTCCTTTGTCACCTGCGAAGGGGTAGAGTTATGAAAGCATGTGATTTCAAATAAACCTGCTGGACTATAACCTGGTGTCATGCAACTTCTAACCCTCTCTAAATGAAGACGTTTCTCCACATCTTAAAGTCTAAAATGGCCAGCTCCTTTCTCCCGAGACTCCCGCCCTTTGCCTTTGCAGGTGGTGGAAACTGTGGATTCTGCCGAGAGAAAGCTGCTCTGTGCATGGCGCACACATGACGAGTAACCAGGGACGCTGGGAATTCTGGAATACTCTGAGGATCAGCCTGGAGGGCTGCCATTCAAACAATTTGCCTGTCCCTTACCCACTCAGGTCATGATCTTTTGTCACTTCAGTCATCCTTGTGTGTCAGTCCCTCAAAGTCATGTTAGAAATCATTACTTATGAACGTTTTTCTCAAAATACTTCTGGTGAATTGGCTTATGCAATATGAATTCTCCGTAGTACTTTCCAAGGTGTATTTCAGACCCAAGGCCTAATTCCCCTTTGCTAACTAATGGCATTAGTCATTGTGCAGCTTCTGTAATCTAATTTTTTAACATGACTCACTGGCACTTTCTTTGGTGGTGGTTGTTCAATATAATGCTTTTAAGGGCATAAGTAGACCCACAATGCCCTTAGGGAGGGAATTCCAGGATTTTGATCCAGCAACAGTGAAGGAACGGTGCTATATTTCCAAGTCAGGATGGTGAGGGGCTTGGAGGGCAACTTGAAGGGGCTTGTGTTCCCATGTATTTGCCGCCCTTGTCCTTATTTGAGTCACGAATGGTGCTGAACATTGTGCAATCATCAGCGAACATCCCCACTTCTGACCTTATGATGGAGGGAAGGTCATTGATGAAGCAGCTGAAGATGGTTGGGCCGAGGACACTACCCTGTAGGGCTCCTGCAGAGATGTCCTGGAAATGAGATGACTGACCTCCAACAACCACAACCATCTTCCTATGTGCCAGGTATGACTCCAACCAGCAGAGTTTGCTTCCTTATACCCATTGATTCCAGTTTTGCTGGGGCTCCTTGATGTCACACTCGGTCAAATACAGCCTTGATGTCAAGGGCTATCACTCTCATCTCACCTCTGGAATTCAGCTCTTTTGTCCATGTTTGAACCAAGGCTGTAATGAGGTCAGGAGCCGAGTGGCCCTGGCGGAACCCAAACTGGGCGTCACTGAGCAGGTTATTGCTGAGCAGGTGCTGCTTGATAGCTCTGTTACTGACACCTTCCATCACTTTACTGATGATCAGGAGCAGACTGATGGGGCGGTTGATCAATCTGTTTTGAGATTCTTGGCTTTGCAGGTTGATTGAAATTTTATATCCCATTTCCTCTGACACACAGATCAAGATACTCCTGTTCCTGCAACGCAAGGGTTACTGGTGAATAGTTCTTTGACTTCGATCTTCATAGCACAACAGTGCTCAAACGCATGGTATTCTGCACAAGTTACTCAGTTCACTAGCATACCTTCTTCCACTCGCTCTCATAGACCAGAGTTGAGCTGGCTTTATCACTGTTCTTGTGCATTTTTGAAAGGGGAAGATGCACAAAGTGTCTCATGTCCACACTGACGTTTCGGGCCTAGACCCTTCATCAGAAAAGGGGGAGGGGAAGGGGGTT
>NW_025978139.1:0-6640 GCF_021869965.1 Rhincodon typus | reverse complement strand
CTCTGATCACCTTTTACGTTCTGTCAATATGTTTCGAAACTGCCTTTAAATAAGCATCGTGGAAGTTAGTAAAATTTGGTGAGTTGCTTTTCTTCGTTTCGGACACAGGTTTCCAACTCAGCTGGCAGCTATGTGACATTTGTTCACGTCCAGGACTGGAAAGCTCTACAGGAAAAAGTACTGTTAAGGAGAAAGGCAAGGAAAAGAGCAACTCGGACCTGCACCGAGGCTCGAACAGCCTCGCAATGTGATCTGTCATTCTCGGATTCAACTGCTGGCTCAGGTTTTCAGACAGAAGATTACCTTAGAGCCACTTATTCTGCAAAACCGGCGTTGTAATTATAAGTATGCTGCACGGCGTCATGTGGTACACGGGCTGCTCAATTGGTTGCATTTTCCGGGTAGTCCGGTGTTATTCATGCGACATGTAAACGCGAAAGTTGTTCTGTTTTGAGCAGAGGGCGAAATCATTTATCAAAGCGAAAATCAAAATTCCAGGAATGCCATATAGTTCATGTTTTCTTTATCCAAGCATTACCGAGTACATTTCCTCCCAGCCATATTACATTTGTTCTCTAACCGAGTCTCAGAGCATGCGTTCGGCTTTCCGTTGATTTTTGCTTTGATCGAACGGCTACCAGCATCTGGTGCGAAAATAATATTGTAGCTGGGCATTGCCGAACAGCTAAGAAAATGGACGAAGAAGACAGGGATCCTTGAAGCCTTTCTGTGTGCCTTTGCTTTAGTAGTGTTGCAGTTGCAGTGTCAGAAAGAGTCATATTTGAGCCCTCGACACCGGCGGTAGTGTGGCTGAGCAGTTTAAGCCGCTGGATTCAATTTCCAATCGAGTTGACGGTGAGGGCTCAAATCCTACCGCTACCACTTGGGCTGACAGGCTGTTATGGATGAGCTGCGTTTAAATTGAAAGCAAGAGAATCACCTGTTCTATTACAAATCAATGTTCAATGTGGGAGAGCACAGAGCATCCGCCCCTCTGTTTCCGTTGTGCCAGTGGTTCCGCTTTTGTCCGAGAAATGCAGAGAGTGGACACACAACCTTTGGCCCACCTTGCCAATATAGACCAGATACCCGAATTTCATCAAGCCCAATTTGTCGACATGTGGCCCTGATACCTCGAAGCCCTCTCGTTTCATACATGCATCCAGATGCCTTGGAAATGTTATAACTTTACAAGACTCCACGACTTCGTCTGGCAGTTTATAACATACACGCACCACCTTCTGCATGAAGGAAATGGCCCTCAGGTCGATTTTAAATTTTCCCCTTCTCACCTCAATTGTACGCCCTTCCATTTTGGAGTCGCCCACCGTGTGATAAAGACCTTGACTACTCACCCTATATATATGCTTCTTGATTTTATAAACTTCTTTCAGGTCGACCCTCAGCCTCCGACCCTCCAGGGAAAATTGCCCCAGCCTATTCAGATTCGCCGTACAGTTCGAACCCTACCACCCTGGCAACGTCTTCGTGAATCTTTTTTGGGCAGCTTTACGTGATATCTTTTATTTTTTCAATAATGCCAATAACGCTGGACGACATCGATTTGTTTGAAACAGAGAGATGAACCGTCGAACGGCGGCGAATTTCTCTGCTGTAGGAATGTCCGTGGGGAGGGCGGCATTCCGCTCCTGTTCCTGTCGTCTCGTGGTTGTCACGTTCGTCTACGACGTGACATGTGCTTGGTTCAAAACCAGGCAGAAACAGTGGTGCTACTTTGCTACAGCGGTATCTTTCGGCGTGGACTTTAACGGAGTTTCCTAATTTGCTGTTCGCGCCAGCGAACCATTCCTTGAATGAAGTCGTCCATATATGCTTTTGTTGTGGAAAGGAGTATAATTCTATGAATGAATCTTTGTTAAATTTCTCTCCTTCCTGGTCCTGAATGTGCCCGGATTGTCATCCTGTTTGAGAGTGCATTTGGTGTCCCCTCATTCTTTCTGTAGCGGAGTGGTATCACATTTGCTATACGAATGAAAGCGTCCCGGTTCGCAGTCGAGGAGAAGCCTTATTTGCCGGTGTCGTAGTGCACCTCGCATTCCTCTCTGTCAAATGCATCTCAAAGTAATCTCTGAAAGCCCCAGTTCCGTTGGCCTCTGCCACGTTCAAAGTGCGTGAATCAAAACCAGAAGACCTCAGGCAGGTTTTGGAATGGAGAAACATGTTTGCATTTCTGAGCAGCGGACACAGTAGCGGCCCATTCAGTCAACAAGAGGAATGAAGGGATTTACAGACTCAGACGAACCTCTTGACTCGCGCTCTCATAGAGTCACTAACATTAACGTGTGCTCTGAAGTGTAAGCCGTGTTGGAATTGAAACTAAGCAAATGACAAGACAGGCTACCAATTGACATTGTATCCATTCTTTTCTCTTTATGTCACAGAGGAGCAAGCAAATCGAAACAAAGAGGGATAGGAAAGATTGCCGCATACAGCTCAAGTGAAACAACTTGTATCTTAATCAGTCAGCAGCAAGAGACGTGAAGGTGACTCAGGCGCGAGAGCTTTTCACTTCTTGAACAAAAAGCTATCACATGCTGTTAGCACCTCTTTGACATCTCTGATCGCCTTTTACATTCTGTCAATATGTTTACAAAGTGCCTTTAGTGCATCTCTGAGCAAATGCCGTGGAATTTAGTAAAATTTAGTGAGTCGCTTTTCTTCGTTTCCCACGCAGGTTTCCAAATCAGCTGGTTGCCGTCTGACATTTGCTCATGTCCAGGCCTCGAAAGTTCTGCAGGAAAATGTACGGTTTAGGAGAAACACAAGAAAAGTAGCAACTCGTACCTGCGCCAAGGTTCGAACAGCCTCGCAAAGTGATCTGTTGTTCTCGGATTCTAATGCCAACCTGAATTTATCTGATGGAGGGATTTCTTTGAGCCACTTTGTCTGCTAAACCGGCTTGGTAACTCAAGTATGCTGCACGGCAACATCGAGTACACAGTCTGTTCAGCTTGGTGCATTTTCCCTGCAGTCCAGTGCCTTTCATGTTCCGTGTAAACGCGAAAGTCGTTCTGTTTCAAGCAATGAGCAAAATCATTGACCAAAGCGAAAATCTAAATTCCAGAAATCAGATGCAGTCCTGTGTTCTTTATCGAAGTATAACCGAGCATACTTTCTCACAGGCTCATTACATTTTTTGCTCAACCGAATCTCACAAGATGCGTTCAGCTTTCCATTGATATTTGTTTTGATTGAAGGGCCACCGGCATCTATTGCGAAATTAGTTTTGTAGCTGGGCATTGCCGAGCAGTTAAGAAAATGGACGAGGAGAATCGCGTTCCTCCAAGCATTTCCCTGTGCCTTCGCTTTAGTTGTGTGCTGTATGTACCATTGGAAAGTGTCGCTATCCAGCTGTTTGGTAGTGTGGCGGAGCGGTGGAAGGCACTGGATTAAAGTTTCTGCCTCTGAGTGCCCACTGTTATACGGAAGAGACGTAATATGGGTTCTGTTTAGCTTGTCTTTGTTTCGCCCCATGTAATCTTTGATGTGGGAGAGCACAAACAATTCAGCGGGTCAGCATCCACGGCATGTTTTCAGGGTGCAGTGGTTAACACATGCAGAATTCCCCCAGCATGACAGCAGGAACAAGCAGGCTGCGCTACTGCTTCATGTTCCAGGCAAGTTGCGTTGCTCACCCTTTCGCTGCAAGTGAATGTAGATCGTTATTTTGCTGCTGCTGTGAAACAAAATCCTGCATTGAACCTACTCGCAGTTATTTGCCTTTTTTTGATTAAAAGGAGGGTAATTGAGATGTCAAATTTCTTTCACTTCCTTCAAGAAGGGAGCTGATGAGCCACTTTCTTGATACGCTGAAATCGTTGCGGTGCAGGCACACCCGCATTGTTGAACAGAAGGGAAACCTAATCTAATCGAGACTGTGATTGCTTGTGTTCACTTTTCGTGGGACGTTCTTACTCTATTCTTTTATTTCCTGACTTGAGCAGTTTCCAGTAAGTGGCGTTGCACTAAATCTCCAGCGCATTGAGAGGAGCAGTTTGGAATTGCCCCGACGCCAGTCGTGTGAGTAGTTCGTAACGCAGAGAACTGGAGATGTTTCACAGAAAGCATTGGTGCTCCGATATGTGTGGCAATGCGTTCGCCTTGACAATTCTGCTTCTTTGCTTGTTAAGATCTGTGTGTTTGGGGATTCACTCGAGACCTGAGGTGCAAACACGGTTTGTGAGGAATCTTCCTGAATCCAAAATCCTCACTGAGAACCTGGGAAGGTGTCACAGAGAATGGGCATTTTTGGCAAAAGCAAAAGAGCACTTCGCCTGTGGGAGGCTCTCATTCCTCTTAGCCCAACCGATTCATACACGCATTCAGGTGCCTTTGAAATGTTGTAACTTTTATGAGCCTCCACCACTTCCTCTGGCAGTTCACTCCATACACGCACCACCTTCAGCGTGAAAAAATGCCCCTCAGAACTCTTTTAATTTATTCCCCTCTCATCTTAAATATATGCCCTCTCGTTTTGCGCTCGGGCCCATTCTGGGGAAATGACATTGACTATTCACCCTATCCATATCCCTCATGATTTTACAAACTACTATCAGGTCGTTCCTCAGCTTCTGATGCTCCAGGAAAACTTGCCCTGGAATTAACAGCCAATAGGCTACGAGACACACGTAGAGATCCAACCCATGACCTTCGATTTACGAGACGAACGCACTCCTACCTGGTTCTGTGGCGTTTACGAATTGACTAAACCAATACATTCTATCGGTTTCGTTACTATGAGTGAGATTGTTTGAAAACGTTGGAAAAGTAAGACAAACTGACAAATTACGTGATGTTAAAATACATAACGGGATGATGAAACTAGAGCAGCGAATGGTCGTGTTCAGACAAATTTGGATGTCATTCTAAACGATTCAGGAAATGTTACCATCCGTAGACAAACAACAATGAAGGGTTGGGTCAACCTTTACAGGAATCAGATTGCAAAAGCTGAATGTAAAGGTCTTCCTGCAACTGGCTTGGTTTTAATGAGAACACAAATGCAGGTCAGTGCAGTAATGATTTCCTAGCCCGGAGAAGGGAATATTTGCCTTCGAGGCCGCGTCAGGAAATGTTCACTGGATTCATCCAAGGGATGTGAGGACTGTCCTCTGGGAGCATACAATAACAGCAGTCAATGCCCTATAGAGTTTAGAATATCGAGAGGTGAGGAAAATGCTTTCATTCACAAAGTAATCATTTGGTAGCATTCAATACGGGGAAGCACGAAATGATGCTGAAATGGGGCATCAACACAGAAAGACAACACACAATAAGTAGGAGAGTTTTTTTTCTTAAATGTATATTTCAGATTCAGTTTGACCTTTGGTGAAGGAATTTACTGTCCTTACCCAGTCTGTGCTGGAAGTGACTGCATCCCCACAGAGAGGTGATTGAATATCACTTTCCTTGGAAATGGTTGAGAGTCTTTCGGGTTACGGGGATGTAGGGATGTTGACCTTACAAGCCGTCCCCACATTCCATGAAAGTACCAAAGGCGATGAGTCAAGAGGTTTTGGTCCCCATAGAGACGATGTCCATGATGTGGTTAGACAATAATTTGGGTTAGTTGAGTTTATTAATGGAAAAAAAAATCACATTAATTAAGCGAAAAGATCACTGTACAACCGTAATGTCTGTGGTTCAGCCTCAATTGGATCATTGTATGTAATCTTTGTCATCAGTCTTCACCAAAAATGTAGAGATTAGAAAGGACACAGACGATTGTATCGGCATAGTGGACACGATGCAGGATTATATTCACGTGATTTGGCAAAAGTTGGAAATGTTGCACCCTTCCATTCCTTCATCCAAATCGGTTACAAAAATCACAAATAGAAGAGGACCCAGAACAGATCCTTGTGGTAAACGACTCGTAACTGAGCACCATGTTGAACATTTTCTGTCCACTACCACCCAATTCTGAATCCAATCTGCCACATTTCCCCCTATCCCATGCCTCCTTACCTTCTGCATGAGCCTACTGTGGGGAGTCTTATCAAACGCCTTACTTCAATCCATGTATACCACATGGACTGCTCTACCTTCATCCACGTGTTTGGTCAACTCTTCAAAGAATTCAATAAGGTTTGTGAGGCATGATCTACCCGTCACAAATCCATGCTGGCTATCACGAGTCAAACTGTGCCTTTCCAAGTGATCATAAATCCTATCTGTCAGAGCCCATGATGAACAGTCGGTGCTTTATTTTGCACCCGAAGGGAACTGAGCAGTCTCTCCAAAACAATGGGCACACCACATCCCGAAACATTGTTCTTGTGTAAAAGTGACAGGAAATTTGAGATCAATCAAAAACAAGACTTTGATCAATCTCCGCCGTTGCCAACAACCTCCATCCTCGCATCGACTCCAGGGCGGATCCAGACTTATTCTCGACTCTTTTTCAGATACAACGAGAGAGGAAGGATATGAGAGGGAAGAAACAACTGACGTGATTCCTCTATCCAGATATTGTTCGGTTAATTCAGCCACCAAGACACAATATTTCTCCCATTTCGCCAAGAAAAGCGTCATGAATATCATTAATAGAAATATAGAATCCTCAGAGTTGCTTACTTGAGGCCAGATACGAAAGTGCCTGTGATTATCATGCACTACA
>NW_025978138.1:535-6641 GCF_021869965.1 Rhincodon typus | reverse complement strand
AAGAGGTGGGGTTTAGGGCCGGTGTAGGTACGGAAGAGGGATTGTTCCACGTAACCTACAAAGAGGCAGGCGTAGCTTGGGCCCATGCGGGTACCCATGGCTACCCCCTTTGTCTGTAGGAAGTGGGAGGAATTGAAAGAGAAGTTGTTGAGTGTGAGGACGAGTTCGGCTAAGCGGATGAGGGTGTCAGTGGAGGGGGACTGGTCGGGCCTGCGGGACAGGAAGAAGCGGAGGGCCTTAAGGCCATCTGCATGGGGAATGCAGGTGTAGAGGGACTGGACGTCCATGGTAAAGATGAGGTGTTGGGGACCGGGGAATTGGAAGTTCTGGAGGAGGTGGAGGGCGTGGGTGGTGTCACGGACATAGGTAGGGAGTTCCTGGACCAAGGGGGAGAAAATGGAGTCGAGATAGTTGGAGATCAGTTCGGTGGGGCAGGAGCAGGCGGAGACAATGGGTCGACCAGGGCATTCAGGTTTGTGGATTTTGGGAAGGAGATAGAAGCGGGCAGTGCGGGGTTGGGGAACGATGAGGTTGGAGGCCGTGGGTGGGAGGTCACCTGAGGTGATGAGGTTGTGGATGGTTTGCGAGATGATGGTTTGGTGCTCAGGGGTGGGGTCATGATCAAGGGGGCGGTAGGAGGAGGTGTCGGAGAGTTGGCGTCCGGCCTCGGCGATGTAGAGGTCAGTGCGCCATACTACAACTGCACCTCCCTTGTCCGTGGGTTTTATGGTGAGGTTGGGATTGGAGCGGAGGGAGCGGAGGGCTGCACGTTCTGCGGGGGAGAGGTTGAGGCGATTGATGTCTCGACGGCAGTTGGAGATGAAGAGGTTAGTGAGCCTCTACATGTACAGTAGAGTGTAGAAATCCAAAGATTGTTGTCATTGAATCTATGCTACTTTAGAGGGTGCTGTGTGGATGTTCCTACATATTACAATCATGATTTGATGAAAATGTGTACATTTTTAGTCTCTGTAAAAGTTAAACCTTGTATGACCTGTTCCTTTTTTAAAACCTTATTCTTACTACTAAACACAATTAGTGACGCTGAAAAGCTGCTTTTTAAATTTACGAAATATTGGACACTTCCATGAAGATTAAAATAAAATCTTTTACTGTTTTGAAAAATATAAAACATTATTTGTTTGGTTTAGCTTCCATCTTAATAAAATGCTAATAAATTCAAGATCTGAAATGGAGAAAGTAAAGGGATTTGGGTTTGATCTCCTGGTTTCATTGGGCTGTACTCATTGGAAATTAGAAGAATGAGAAGTGACCTTATTGAAACAGACAAGTTTGTTAGGGGGCTTGACAGGATAGACGTGGAGAGATCGTTTCCCTTTGTAGGAGAGTCTAAGAGCAGAGAGTGTAACCTCAAAATATTGGTGTCACCCATTAAAGGCACAAATGAGGAGGAATTTCTCCCTAGCGTGGCGAATCTATGAAATTCGTTACCACAGTAAAGGCTCGGTCATTATATATAATCAAAGTTGAGATTTTTGATCTGTAATTGAATCAAGGGTTTTGGGAAGGTTGTCAGATCAGCCATGATCGTGTTGAATGGCAGAAAGATTTGAGGGGCTGAATGTCCTACTTCTCCTCTGTCCTGTGGTTTTCTCTGTGTGAATACTGTTTGTGATTGGTTCCTTAGCTGCTGCGAGGTTGAGATACTTCTCACTTGGTCTCATTTGATGCCAGATTAAAGCTGCTGTTGAGAGACGGGAAAGCCACACGAGAGATTGCTAGATTGTTGTAGTGAGCTTATGTTTTTGTTTTCTTTTGTTCTTTCTATCGCTAATTGCCCAGAGGGCAGTTAAGGGTCAACCACATTGATGTGGATCTGGAGTCACATGTAGGCCCGACCAGGTAAGGAGATTAGATTATTTACAGGACGTTAATGAACCAGATGAGTTTTTTAATTGACAGTGGTTACAGGGTCTCTATTGCTTTTAATTGCAGATTTTTTTTTATTGAATTGGGTTTCGCCATTATCCACATGGCAAGATTTGAACCCATATCACCAGAACATTAACCTAGTGTCCTAGAATTCTAGTCTTTAGGACTATGCCACACCCTACCTCATTTTTGAGTTGAACAACAAGCACCAATTCTTTTTGTCACTGACCACAAAATCAAGACTTGGTGATTTTTGTGTAATGGCCAATCGTTTACTTGAAACTTCCTAAGGCAGTAGCAGATGTTCTGTTTACAGAGAGAAAAAAAAGACAGAGCTTGCTGACTATAATCTTTTCCTCTCCTTGCCTAAGGTTGAGGTGTAATGTCATTCTTTTTGTTTTTGTCATTTATCAATTTTCTCTTGAGGTTGTTGACCCTTGAGTAAGGTGTCAGAAGGCTACCAGTATAATTAAAAGTATATAAAGTGGTCTCGGTAGCTGCTTATGTCATTTTCCAGGTGTCAGCAAGTTAGCTGATAGAGATAAGTCAAAACTCACCACAGTTGAAAAACTATAGCAGGATCCTTGGTTAATTTTACTGTTTCCTAATTCAATAACCTTGAATTCAACTATAACACCTCTATCAGCTAAGTAACCCTAACCCATATGCAAACCCGGATTAATGTAATTTGTGTAGATCCTTTATAACTTTTAGGGTACAAAAATTAATTTCAGAAATAATGTGCTATTAATTTCAGGCATTACTTTTAATGGAATACGGATTCCTCAGTTATTAATCATTTGCATTCTAATTATTTATACAGATGCACAGTCAGGTTTATGTTTGTAAAATGTGTGGGAAGGGAGAGATATGTTTCCTAATGAAGCAAAGCAAAAACCACAGCAGATACAGTGATGAAATCTATAATAGGTTTTGCAAAGAAAGTTAATAAAGATTTGGGAAAGAAAAACATGTAAAAAGGGGGAAAATTGTATTTCTAATGGTGACTTTTATGACTCTGACTAACTCTAAGCACGTCACAGCCAAAGAAGCATTTAGAAGCATAATCACTGATGTAATGTAGGAAAATAAGTAACCAAGTTGTGCATAGTGAACTTCTACCAATGACAATGGGATAATGACCAGATCATCTGGTTTTCCGAAGTTGATTGATGATTAAATTGACAGTGGGGGAAGATCCTTTAATTCTTCTTCAAAACATTGCAATGGGATCTTTTAAACCTCGTGCAGAATTGTTTTAATGTCTCATCCAAAAGGTAGTACCTCTGACAGTACAGCACACCTTCATTGTCCCACAACAATGTCAGCCTTGATGTTTGTGCTCAATTTCTGGAGTGGGAGTTGCACCCACCACCTTCCAACTCCAAGGCAAGCTGAGTCACAGCTGACACGGCAACATGACGAATGAGACTGATTGGATAGCTCTTCAAGGAGCCAGTGCAGAAATAGCACAATAAATAGTTTCATGCTACATAATGTTCTACAATCCAAGGTTAAAGCCTTGCTGGAGAAAAACATTGCTGTGCTATCTTGTGACATTACCTTCTATAAAGAGATGTGTGAATTGTTAATGTTCCAGTATTTTAGAAAATAAAAACATTTGTGTGTTAATGAAGCAGGTATGTCTTACTGCAATATCATGGATTCTTTTAATTTCTTAAAAATTCAGGCACTGTCACAAAAACATTCTGTATGAAGATATTGATTTTTATTATTTATATGCAGCACTGATTATAACATTTTTGTATTGGCAATGTAGTAATCCTTGCTTGCTTCAATTAATTTTCATTTTGATGTGCTTTTTAACTATATCTCATTCTATTATTTCTTTTTCTTCTGTCCCTTCTCCCTATTCCTCTGTAGCTCCACGAGAGCAGTTATGATTCTGGAAAAGCCTTGCAGCGACTTGTTAAAAAGCCTGTGCCCAAATTGATAGAAAAGTGTTGGTCTGACGATGAAATGGTAAGAAAAACTAATTTCTTTTGTGGATAAAGCTAAGGAAACATTGATGCTTTTAATACAACTATTGTCACTTAAATCATATTTAACTCTATGGGAGTGAGAGTACGGCTGGAGAAAAAGAAGGATGCTGTGGAAACTTTGAGTCATGCAATGCTCAGAAATACCCTTTGAGATGTGGTATTCCTGCAATTCTGTTCTGATGAGTGCAAAGTGAGAAGCTTTGACAGCATTTATCTTTTCTGAGCAATACTCAAGTTCTATACTGCCAAGTGACTATGGGACTTGGCTCTTTCTGCAGGAGCAAACTGGGGAAAAATGTAAAAAAAGCACACTTTTCTCATGTTTCTGTTAATTTTAGGTGACTTAATACCTGGGAAATGCTAAATATCCTATGCTGTACACTTTAACTTTTAGTTGGAATGAAGCTTTTTATTAATTTATGGTTAGGACTCAGTACCAAATGTTTCCCGACTGCTGCATTCATAAGATTGAAGTGTATGTCAGTCCGGTAGTTTTGTTTGCACAACTTGAAGGTTGAGAATTAATAGAGGAACAATTCTGCTTTATCAAAGAGAAACTGCATTAAAGTGGTTTTATATCCATATATAGATTAAAATAAAGACATTTTGTTGCAGCTTTTCATCTGGTGTTTCTGAGGAAAATATTTGCGTGACAGCCATTTGCTGTTTTATTTGTCAGGGAAATGTCTTGACCAATAAGTCAATCTACCTAGTTTAAGATTTAAAGAAAGCTTGACAGTGAACTGTCAGTCATCATTTCCATGGCAAACCTCTGAAAAACACTGGGAGATGGCAAGGACTGCAGATGCTGGAAGTCAGCCTCGATACAATGTGGAGCTGGTGGAACACAGCAGTTCAGATAGCATCCGAGGAACAGGAAAGTCGATGTTTCAGGTCAGGACCCTTCAAGTCCTGATAAAGGATCCCGACCCAAAACGTTGATTTTCGTCCCCTAAAAAAAAACACTTGTCCACTTGCCAACCAATCAAGATCTCTTGATGTGCAACATATTATATATACTTCATTGGTATTCTGGCAAATGTTCTTGCTGATTGCAAGACAAAAAGCTTTAAAAAAATGAGATATCCCCCCCCCCCCCCCCCCCATGCCCACTATGAAACAACTATTTGCATGTGGCCAGTTCCTTTGGCTCAGTTGAGTCATTGTGTTGTTAAGTCATGTACAAAGTTGTAATTCCCAGACCTAAATTTGCCCTTCACTTGTTTGAATCTCTGCCCTCCATTTTGCTAGTTTAATTTAAAGTACCGTCCCTATTTAACTTCCTTATAGAGCTCTTGATTTCATTTATTTTCATTCATTCCTTTTATCTATTAACCTGCATAATTACTCGAAATTCTGAGCATATACTATTAAAATATATTTTCAGTGCACTGTAAATTCGAGTGACTGCCTACAAAGTGGTGATTTCAGCAATGTTTTATACATGCGAGTGCATCTGGTCTTATCATATTGCAGCCATGTGAAATCTACTGGACAGCTGCATCCTGTTTACAAGGCAGATCTGCACCTGGTAACCTAAGTCTTGCCAGCGATGCTACAAAATCCACGGTTCCTATCTCAAAGGAGGGCTTAAGTAACAAGCAATGTCACTGTTGAATATTGTTCAGAATCATTTCACATTTTGTTCTTGAATGGATTTTGACAGAATTTTAAACTTCTATTGCATCACATTTTAAATTTTCAATTGGAATTACCAAGGGCAAAAATCGTTTGGGGTTGATAGGTATTTTTATAAATAAACACGGCTCATCCAATTTTCATGAATGGCTGCAGGGCAAATCACCTTGAACGATGATCTCACCTGGCTCTTAGATGTATGTTTTATATTTCCTGTTGTTCAGACCAGCAGCAGACATTTTCCTGGATACTTGGGTTTTTGTCATCCATCCCACTCATTTGTGTGTGCACTTTCTCTTTTTTATTTCATTATTTCTCTCTCTCTCATTTGGTTCCTTTTCACTCATTCTTTCTTTATTATTTTCTTGCTTTTCTTCTCGCTCTCTCTCTCTTTCTCTATGTCTGTGTGACTGTCTCTCGCTCTCTCTCTGTCTCGCTGTTTGTGTGTGTGTGTCTGTGAGAGAGAGTGTGTGTGTGTCTGTGTGAGAGTGTGTGTGTGTCTGTGTGAGAGTGTGTGTGTGTCTGTGTGAGAGAGTGTGTGTGTGTCTGTGTGAGAGTGTGTGTGTGTCTGT
>NW_025978138.1:0-435 GCF_021869965.1 Rhincodon typus | reverse complement strand
TGTGTGTGTCTGAGTCTGTGTCTGTGTGTGTGTGTCTGAGTCTGTCTGTGTGTGTGTCTGTGTGTGTCTGAGTCTGTCTGTGTGTGTCTGAGTCTGTCTGTGTGTGTCTGAGTCTGTCTGTCTGTGTCTGAGTCTGTCTGTCTGTGTGTGTGTGTGTGTGTCTGAGTCTGAGTCTGTGTGTGTGTGTGTCTGAGTCTGTCTGTCTGTGTGAGAGTGTGTGTGTGTCTGTGTGAGAGTGTGTGTGTGTGTCTGTGTGAGAGTGTGTGTGTGTGTCTGTGAGAGAGAGTGTGTGTGTGTCTGTGTGAGAGTGTGTGTGTGTCTGTGTGAGAGTGTGTGTGTGTCTGTGTGAGAGAGTGTGTGTGTGTCTGTGTGAGAGTGTGTGTGTGTCTGTGTGAGAGTGTGTGTGTGTCTGTGTGAGAGTGTGTGTGTGTCTGT
>NW_025978137.1:0-6641 GCF_021869965.1 Rhincodon typus | reverse complement strand
GCCTCACATTCCATCCAGCCCTTGAGATTTATCTACTTTTAAGCCTGTCAGACTACTCTGTACTAATTTCTTTAATATTATCACAGAACATATCCCTGATTTCTATATCCATATTGTCTCCCTCACAAGTGAACTTTGAGACAAAGTATTATTTAAAACCAGGTCTACATCCTCTGGCTCCACACACAATTCCCTGCTGTGGTCCTTAGTCCTTAATGGACCTTACTCTTTCCCTCACTGTCTTTTAATGATTAAAGTATCTGTAAAACAACTGATGATTTTCCTTTATCTTTCTTGTTATTAACCATTATGTCCACCCTTTAGTTTTCCTCTTGCACATTTGTCTGAACGTATCTGATCCCAGCACTCTCTGGCCAAACCATATTTGATCTTATTAAAATACACCAGTTTAGAACTTTGATTTCAGACCCTTCCTTTTCCATACAAACACGAATCTAAAAGAGATATGATAAGTGTCGCAAAATGGTACCCCACTGATGCCTCGACAACTTGTCTGCTTCTATTTTGTAAAGTCCAATCCCCCACTTTCTTTGTTGGGACTTCTACATGCTGACTTAAAAGCTGTATGGGTGTACTTTAAAAGTTCCTCTTAATACCTCACACAATGATGACACCAGTTAATTTGGGGAGATTTAAAATTCCTTATGATTGCAACCTTGTTACTTTTACACCTCCCTGAAATTTGCCTCCTGCTCCTCTAGTTCTCAGAAAATTCTCTAACCTTGGAGATGTCATCCCTCCTCACTGCTGTAATAGATTCCCTGGAAAATACTGCAACCTTCCTCCACTTATGTCTTCTTCACTGTCTTACATGAAGACCCAATATCCTGGGTCTTAACCTTAACTGACTTATAATGTTGATGTATTCCTGACTCACTTGATTTTTTTTATTCTCATTTTGGCCATTCATCCTACCCTTTTTAGCAATGTTTCTGGATCTCAGCACCCTGGGAATTTAATTGACATGCTGCACAACAGCACCCACAAACCTCTCCACCAGGATACTGCTACCATTCTTCAGGAGCAACCCCATTCACCTTCAACAAACTGCAAACAGAAATGAAAAAAAAACACTTCTTCCCCAGTTTGCAGGATTCCAATGGTGCACTAAATTTCCAGTATTATGGCTGTCCTTCTGTCTGGCTCTGCCTTCTCCCAGTTGCTCATGCGAAGTGTACTAAAGAACAAAGAAAATTACAGCACAGGAACAGGCCCGTCAGCTCTCCAAGCCGGTGCCGATCCAGATCCTCTATCTAAACCTGTTGCCTATTTTCCAAGGATCTGTATCCCTCTGCTCCCTGCCCATTCATGTATCTGTCTAAATACATCTTAAATGATGCTATCGTGCCCGCCTCTACAACCTCCACTGGCAACGCGTTCCAGGCACCCAGCATCCTCTGCATAAAGAACTTTCCATGCATATCTCCCTTAAACTTTTCCCTGTCTCATTACTGACTGTCTCATTCCAAGTTGCAGGTGAAGATGGAAGAGATCGGAGACACAGACAGCTCTTCAAAATAAATGAGTCTGATTTAGAGGTAAAGACTTGATGCGCAATAATTTTAAAGCTGATTTATATAAATTTTCTTTGAAATAGGTAACCAGACATATGTTGTTTACAAAGATCGTCAGAAACGGGCCCATAAAACATTTTTGGATAACAGTAGCATCAAAAAACAACCCCTACAGTTACTTGGGAACTCATTCGTTGTTAACCAGTTCTGATGAAGCAGGAAATCCCTTTCCCCACACTGTGCAGGTGGACAGTCTTTACTCAGTGTGAATGTGTGGATGTACAGAGATGATGGATTGTTTCCAAAATCTACCCTACAGATAAACAACTGCTATTGACATTTTAACACATCAGCACCTTTAATTGAGCAAGGATTAATAACATCAGTACAAAACAGCTCAAAGACCACAACTTGTTCCTTGGTGTGAGCCAGAGCAAAATCCTTCAGCTATGGTTCCTTGTGAATTTACTGGTGTGTTAACAGTTTGGATTACTGAGTAAATCCTTTCTCATACATGGAGCAAGTGAATGGTTTCGCTTCGGTGTGAACTTGCTGGTGTACCAGCAAGTTGAATACCGAGTGAATCCCTTCCCTTACTCAGAACAGGTGAATGATTTCTCTCTGATGTTAATGTGTGGGTGTAACAGTAAGCTAGATGAGTGAGTGGATCCTTTCCCACACTCAGAACAGGTGAGTGCTCTCTCTACAGTGTGAACTCGATGATGTATCAGCAGAATGAATGACTGAGGGAATCCCTTCCACAATAGAGCAGCTGAGTGGTTTCTCCCCAATGTGACTGCATTGGTGAATTTCCAAGTTGGCTGGGTAAAAACATCCTTTCCCTCAATCTTCACATTTCCACAGTCTCTCTCCCACCAGTGACTGTGCTGGTGTTTGGACATTCCAGATGAATCTTCATAGACGCTTCCACACAGAAACCAGAAGAACACACAGCTTGTGAAACTGCGAGAAATTAATCTGGTCATTCTGGAGCTGACACTTGGGGGAACAGCTGAATTGTCATTAAAACCGAACCGAGAATAACTGCAATTGTTCCAGATCTTCAGAACTTGTAGAGACAGAAAAGAATAATCTTCATATTTTCATCCTGCATTATTTGCTAATCATTTGGAAGGGAATGAATGGGAACATGGCACCGTGATATAGCCATTGCAGAAAAATACCTGAGGGAAAGACAGGACTGGCAGCTCAGTTTTCCAAGTGCAGATGCTTTAGGACAGATAGAATGAGATCAAACAGAGGAGGAGGAGTGACGATTTTGATGAGGGAAAATATGGCTGTACTTAAAGAGGATATTCCCGAGGGCTTGCCCAGTGAAGTTATATGACTGTAACTGAGAAATAAGAAGGAGGTGATCATCTGATGGGACTGTCCTTTTAGCTCCCCAATTGACAGCAAAAATTGAGGAGCAAATATGTAGGGAGATCACAGATATCTATAAGAATAATAGGGATGTAACAGCCTGGAATTTTAACTTTCCAAACCTAGACCAGCATTGCCATAATTTGTTACGTATGTTCAAGAAAACTTTCTCAGTCAATGTGTAGATTGCCTTACTGGAGAAGCGGCAAAACTTGACTTTCTCTTGGGGAATAAGGCAGGGAAAATGGCTGAGGTTTTAGTTACGAATAAGGATAAGTGTGGTCCACAAGTTAAAGTTCAACCTTGGGGCAAGGCCAATTCTAGAAGGGAACTTTCAAAAGGTGATTGGGGAGGCTGTTCACAGGTAAAGAGACTTCTGGCAAGTGGAAAATGAGACATCGAGGGTTCAGGGACAACATGTTATTGTGAAGGGCAAGGCTGGCAGGACTAGAGGATAACTAGAGATATTAGAGGCTCTGGTCAAGAAAAAGAGGCATATGTCAGGGATATACAGCTGGGATCAAGTGAGTAGCTTGATGAGTACAGAGGGTAAAGGGTACACTTAAGAGGCAAATGAGGTCAAAAAGGGGACATGAGACAGCTTTGGCAGATACAGTAAAGGAGAATCCAATCACTTTCTACAAGTATATCAAGGATTAAAGAGTAACTAGGAAGAGAATAGAGCCCCTTAAAGATCAATGAGGCTCTCTCTGTGTGGAACCGCAAGAGATGGGTGAGATCCTAAAGAATATTTTGCGTCAGTATTTATTATGGAGAAAAACGTGGAAGCTCAGGAACTCTGGAAAATAAATAGTAACGTCTTGAAAGAAAGAGTCCACATTACAGCAGAGGGGGTGTTGGGGGTCTTAAAACACAAAGGTAAAGAAATCCCCCACACTTGATTGACCTGATCAACATTGTGGGAAGGTAGGAACGAAATTGTTGGGCCCCACACAGAAATATTTGTATCATTGTCAGCCACGGGCAATATGCTGGAAGAGTGGATGCCAGGAAAATACACACTAGTAAGCCTTATGTCAGTCGTGGGTATGTTGTTACAGGGGATTTTGGGAGACAGGATCTACATGCACTTGGGGAAAGGCAAGGACTGATTAGGGATGTCAGCATGGTTTTGTGTGTGGAAAATCAAGTCTCACAAACTTCATTGAGCTTTTTAAAGAGGTGACCAAGTAGACAGATAAATGCAGAATGGTAGATATTGTCAACATGGACTTTAGCAAGACTTTGTACAAGATTCCACTGGTTAGAATGGTTAGATCGCATGGGATGCAGGGAGAGCAAGCCAATTGGATACAAAATTGGCTAGATGGTGAGAGACAGAGGGTAGTGGTAAAGGGCTATTGTTCAGACTGGAGGCCTGTATCCAGTGGTGTGCCACAAGGATCAATGTTGGGTCTTCTGTTGTTCATCATTTATACAAATGATTTGGATGAGACTGTGGGAGGCGTGCTTAGTATGTTTGTTGATGACACCAAAATTGGTAGTATTATGGTCAGTGAAGAAGGTATCTACGAGTATAGTGGGATCTTGATCAACTGAGCCAGTGGACCGAGGAATGGCGGATGGAGTTTAATTTAGATAAATGTGAGGTGTTGTATTTTAGTAAGACAACCCATGGCAGGACTTAGACAGTTAATGGTAGGGCCCTGGGGAGTATTGTCAAGCAGAGACACCTTGGGGTGCAGGTACACAGTTCCTTGAAAGTGGCATCATAAGTAGACAGAGTGGCGAAGGAAGTGTTTGGCATGCTTGCCTTCATCGGTCAGACAAGTGAGTACAGGAGTTGGGACATCATGTTACTGCTGTACAAGGCATTGGTAAGGCCACATTTGGAGTCCGATGTATAATTCTGGTCTCCCTGCTATTGGAAGCACGTTATTAAACTCAATATGGTGCAAGAAGGATTTACAAGGATATTACAGGGGCAGGAGGGTTTCAGTTATAAGGAGAGGCTAGAACTTTTTTCCCTGGAATTTGAGAGGTTAGGAGTTGACTTTGTAGAGTTATATAAAATTATGAGGGGCGTGGATAGGTGAATAGCAAAGGTCTTTTCCCCAGGGTAGGGGAGTCCAAATCTAGAGGGCATAGGTTTAAGGCGAGAGGGGAAAAATTTAAAAGGGAACTGAAGGGAAACTTTTTACACAGACGGTGTGTGGGTATAGGACGAGCATCTAGAGGAAGTGGTAAAGGCAAGTACAATTACAACATTTAAAAGACATCTGGACAGGTAAAGGGATAGGAAAGGTTTGGAGGGATATGGGTAAAATGCAGGCAAAATGATATAGTTCTGTCTTAGAAATCTGGTCAGTGTGGAGGATTTGGGCCGAAAGGTCCATTTCTGTGCTGTATGACTTTATGACTCTATGAACATTGTGTTCTGTGGTTTTGAAACATTGTGACAATGTTAATAATTTGTCTTGCTGTGCAAATGAAAAATCTTGGAAATAAATCCACACCTCGACTAAATCACTGCATAACCTTCTCAGCTCCAAGAAGAACTATCTGACCTTCTGCTACCTTCCTAGAAAACAGAAACCCACCTTAATTTTAATTTTTTCATGAGGTGTGGTCCTTGCTGCCCAGACCAGTATTTATTGCCATCTTTATTTGACTTGGAGAAGGTGGTGAACTGAAATTTTGAACTGTTGCAGTCCACGTACTGTAAGTGTACCATAGTGCTATTTCGATGATAACCTCCTGCAGCCTCACAACCCTCCCTACCTCTGTAATTCTCTCTGGCCTCAGAACTCTCACTAGGTCTGTAAATTACCCCTATCCCTGCCCCTATAACTGTCCCTAGCTCTGGAATTTCCTTCAGCCTCACAATCCTCTCTATCTCTGTAACTTCCTCCAGTCCTTATAATCTTCAGTATTACTAATCTCATTCAGCCCCACAATGCTCCCTATCTCTGTAATCCCCTCCAACTTTAGAACCCTCCTTGTCTCTGGTCTCCTCCAACCTCACACATCTCTGAAATATGTGTTTTGCTCTATCTCTGTAAATTCCTTCAGCTCCTACAAAGGTCCCTATATCTGTGATCTCCTCCAGCCCCACAAACCCTCTATCACTGTAACCTCCTTCATATCTGACAAAACTCCCTGTCTCTGTAAATTCCTCCAGCCCTTACAACCATCCCTAGGTCTGTAGTCTCTCCAAACTCACAATACTCCCTCTCTCAGAAATCTCCTCCAGCCTCACAAATCTGAGATGTGTACTTTCCCTGAATATCATCCTGATGAAGAGACCCCATTTTTGTTTCTCTACTCTATGGAGACACTTTCAGATTCTTAGGCCCTGAGCCCCAGAATTTCCTCCTAAACTACTCTGCCTCTCTACCTCACTTTCCTCCCAAAAACATTGACCAACAATGTGTCCTCTATTCTAATACCTCATTTTCGACCTGGTTTCAAATGCTGCTTGTGATATTCCGGTGTCAAGTGTCTTGGAGGTCTATGATACAGAAAAAAAAAAAAAAATCTGTGGCCAATTGAGTCTGTGCCAATCAAAAACAATGACCGAACACTTCTAGGTAGAGCTGGATGAACACAGCAGGCCAAGCAGCATCATAGGAGCAGAAAGGCTGACGTTTCGGGCCTAGACCCTTCATCAGAAATGGGGGAGGAGAAGGGGGTTCTGAAATAAATAGGGAGAGAGGGGGAGGCAGATAGAAGATGGATAGAGGAGAAGATAGGTGGAGAGGA
>NW_025978136.1:0-6641 GCF_021869965.1 Rhincodon typus | reverse complement strand
TGTACTTTTGATGATGGTTTGACTAACATTCTTATTTGATTGAGAGAAGCTTTTCAGAAGTCAAAAACCACAACTTCAACAAATGACTCAACTTTAGATGTTGTTTCAGCTAACACGCTCATTTGAGTGAGATAAGTACTTCAGAAGGCAATAATCCCATCTTCAGCAAATGACATAATTTTTGATGCTGGTTGGATTAAAATTCTTATTTCAGCGAGATAAGCACTTCAGAAGTCAAAAATATGAACTTCAACAAATGACTCAATTTTTGATGTTAGTTTGACGAACATACTCATTTCAGCCAGTTAAGCACTTCAAAAGATTAAAATCTCAACTTCACCAAATGACTTAATTTTTAATGCTGTTTTGACTAAGAAGCTTATTTCAGTGAGATAAGCACTTTAGAAAAATAAAATCTGAACTTCACCAAATGACGCAAGTTTTGATGTTGTTCTGTCTGACGTGCTTATTTCCGCGAGATAAGCACTTCAGTAAACCAAAATCTGAACTTCACCAAATGACTCAAGTTTTGATGTTTGTTTGACTAACATGCTTATTTCAGTGATTTAAGCGTTTCAGAAGTCAAAAATCTCAACTTCAACAAATGACTCAACTTTTGATGTTGTTTTGACTAATGCGCTTTTTTCAGCGAAATAAGCATATCAGAAGACTAAAATCTCAAATTCACCCAAGGACATCACTTTCGCTGGTGTTTTGACTGAGATGCTTATTTTAGTCAGATGAGCACTACAGCAGTCAAAAATCTCAACTTCATCAAATGACTCAATTTTTAATGTTGTTTTGACAAACACACTTATGTGAGTGAGAGAAGCATTTCAGAAGTCAAAAATATCAACTTCATCAAATGACTTAATTACTGATGCTACTTTGACTAACACGCTTATTTCATTCAGATAATCACATCGAAAGACCTATATCTCAACTTCACCAAATGAGATGGTTTTTGATGTTGGTTTGAATGACGTGCTGAGTTCTTTGAGATAAGCACGTCAGAAGATCAAAATCTCAACTTCACCAAATGACTTAATTTTATATGCTGTTTTGACCAACATGCTCATTTCACTCAGATAAGCACTTCAGAAGACGAAAATCTGAACTTCACCAAATGACTTAATTTTTAATGCTGTTTTGACTAACATGCTTATTTCAGGGAGATAATCACTTCAGAAAACCAAAGTGTGAACTTCACCAAATGACTCAAGTTTTGATATTGGTTTGACTTACACACTTATTTGAGTGAGACAAGCACTTCAGAAGGCAAAAACGTGTTCATTTCAGCGATTTAAGCACTTCAAAAGATTAAAATCTCAACTTCACCAAATGACTCAACTTTTGATATTGTTTTGATGAACATGCTTCTTTTGGCGAGTAAAGCACTTCAGTATTCCAAAATCTGAACTTCACAAAATGATTCAAGTTTCGATGTTTTTTTTGACTAACATGCTTATTTGAGTGAGATCAGCACTTCAGAATTCAAAAATCTCAACTTCATCAAATGACTTAAATATTGATGCTGTTTTGACGAACACGCTCATTTCACTCAGACAATCACATCAGAAGACCAATATCTCAACTTCACCAAATGAGTTGATTTTTGATGTTGGCTTGAATGACATGTTGATTTCTTTGAGATACGCATGTCAGAAGATCGATAACTCGACTTGACCAAATGACACAACGTTTGATTTTTTTTTCGCTAACATGCATATTTGAGTGAGAAAAGCACTTCTGAAGGCAAAAACTCAACTTCACCAAATGACTCAACTTTTGAAGTCGTTTTGACTAACATGCATATCTGAGTGAGTTAAGCACTTCTGAATGGAAAAATCTGATCTTCACTAAATGACTCAATTTTTGATGCAGTTTTGACGAACGTTCTCATTTCAGTCAGATAAGCATATCAGAAGACCAAAATCGCAACTTCACCAAAACAGTCAACATTTGATGCTGGTATGATTAAAATGGGTATTTCAGTGAGATAAGCACTTCAGAAGTCAAAAATCTCAACTACACCAAATGATTTAATGTTGATCCTGTTGTGACTAACATGCTTATTTCACTTAGATAATCACTTCAGAAGACTAAAATTTGAACTTCACCAAATGACTCAAGTTTTGATGTTGGTTAGACTAACATGCTTATTTGAGTCAGATAACCACTTCAGAAGTCAAAAATCTCAATTTCACGAAATGACTTAACCTTTCATGCTGTTTTGAATAACATCCTTATTTCAGCGAGTTAAGCACTTCAGAAGGCCAAAATCTCAACTTCACCAAATGACACAACTTTTGATGCCGGTTGGTTTAAAATATTTATTTCAGCAAGTTATGCTCTTCAGAACACCAAAACCTGAACTTCACCAAATGACTGTAGTTTTGATGATGGTTTGACTAACATGCTTATTTGATTGAGAGAAGCATTTCAGAAGTCAAAAATCTCAACTTCACCAAATCACTCAACTTTTGAAGTTGTTTTGACTAAAGTGCTTATTTCAGCAAGATAAGCATAGCCGAAGACCAAAATCTCCACTTCACCAAATGACTCAACTGTAGATGTTGGTTTGAGTTCCATGCTTATTTGAGTGAGAGAAGCACTTCAGAAGACAAAAATCTGAACTTCACCAAATGACTCAAGTTTTGATGTTGGTTTGACTAACATACTTACTTGAGTGAGATAAGCACTTCAGAAGGCAAAAATCTCAACTTCACCAAATGACATCATTTTTGATGATGATTGGATTAAAATTCTTAATTGAACGACACAAGCACTTCAGAAGACATAAATCTGAACTTCACAAAATGACTCAATTTTTGATGCTAGTTTGACGAACATGCTCATTTCAGTGAGTTATGCACTCCAGAAGATCAAAATCTTAACTTCACCAAATGCCACAACTTTTGATATTGTTTTGACGAATGTGCTTATTTCAGCGACATAAGCATAGCAGAAGACCAAAATCTCAACTTCAACAAGACACTCAACTTTTGATGCTGCTTTGACTAACATGTTTATTTCAATGGGAAAAGCACTTCAGAAGACCAAAATCTGAACTTCACTAAAAGACTCAAATTTTGATGTTGGATTGACGAACAGGCTTCCGCCAGTGAAATAAGCACTTCAGAAGTGAAGAATCTCGACTTCACCAAATGACTCAACTTTTGATGTTGTTTTGAGTAACCTGCATATTTGAGTGAGATAAGCCAATCAGAGGCTAAAGTCTCAACTTCACCAAATGATTTAATGTTGATGCTGTTTTGACTAACATGGTCATTTCACTTAGATAATCACTTCAGAAGACCAAAATCTGAACTTCAACAAATGACTCAATTTTTGATGTTAGTTTGACGAACATGCTCATTTCACTTAAATAATCACTTCAGACGATCAAGATCGCAACTTCACCAGATGACTCAACTTGTGTTGTGTTGTGTTGACCAACATGCTTCTCTTCAGCGAGTAAAGCATTTCAGAATTCCAAAACCTGAACTTCACAAAATGATTCAAGTTTCGATGTTTGTTGGACTACATTCTTATTTGAGTGAGATAAGCACTTCAGAATTCAAAAATCTCAACTTCGTCAAATGACTTAAGTATTGATGCTGTTTTGACTAACACGCTTATTTCACTCAGATAATCACATCGGAAGACCAATATCTCACCTTCACCAAATGAGTTGGTTTTTGATGTTGGTTTGAATGACATGTTGATTTCTTTGAGATAAGCATGTCAGGAGATCAAAAGCTCAACTTGACCAAATGACACAACTTTTCATTTTTTTTAAAACTAACATGCATATTTGAGTGAAATAAGCACTTCTGAAGGCAAAAGTCTCAACTTCACCAAATGACTGAATTTTTAATGTTGGTTGGATTAAAATGCTTATTTCAGCGAGTTAAGCACTTCAGTAGACATAAATCTGAACTTCACTAAATGCCTCAATTTTTGATGCTGTTTTGACGAACTTTCTCATTTCTGTCAGATAAGCATATCAGAAGACCAAAATCGCAACTTCACCAAATGAGTTGGTTTTTGATGTTGGTTTGAATGACATGTTGATTTCTTTGAGATAAGCACGTCAGAAGTTCAAATTCTCAAATTCACCAAATGACTCAACTTTTGATGTTGTTTTGACGAACATGCATATCTGAGTGAGATAAGCACTTCTGAAGACAAAAATCTCAACTTGACCAAATGACTTAATTTTTAATACTGTTTTGACTAACGTGCTTATTTCAATGAGATAAGCACTTCAGAAAACCAAAATCTGAACTTGACCAAATGACTCAAGTTTTGATGATGGTTTGACTAACAGGCTTATTTCAGCGATTAAAGAACGTCAGCGGCTAAAATCTCAAATTCACCAGATGACTCAACTTTTGATGCTTGTTGGAATAAAATGCTTATTCCGTCGAGTTAAGCTCTTGAGTAGACCAAAATCTGAACTTCACCAAATGACTCAAGTCTTGATGTTGGTTGGACTAACATGCTTACTTCAGTGAGATGAGCACGTCAGAAATCAAAAATCTCAACTCCACCAAATGACTCAACTTTCAATGTTGATTTGACTAACGTGCTTATTTCAGCGAGATAAGCATATCAGAAGACTAACATCTCACCTTCAGCAGATGACCTCACTTTTGATGCTGTTTAAATTAAAATGCTTATTTCAGCGAGTTCAGCTCCTCAGAAGATCAAAATCTCAATTTCCCAAATGACTCAACTTTTGATGTTGTTTTGACGAACGGGCTTAATTTAGCGAGATAAGCATATCAGAAGACCAAAATCTCAATTTCACGAAGACACTCAACTTTTGATGCTGGTTTGACTAAAATGCTTATTTCAGCGAGACAACCATATCAGGAGACTAAAATCTCAACTTCACCAAAGGACCTAACCTTTGATGCTGATCTGACTGAAATTCTTGTTTCAGTGACATAAGCACTCCAGATGTCAAAAATCTCAACTTCACCAAATGATTTAATTGTTGATGCAGTTTAGACTAACATGCTTATTTCACTCGGATAAGCACTTCAGACGACCAAAATCTGAACTTCACCAAATGACTCAAGTTTTGCTGTTGGTTCGACTAACATGCTCATTTGAGTCAGATAACCACTTCAGAAGTCAAAAATCTCATCTTTACCAAATGACTCAATCTTTCATGCTGTTTTGAATAACATGCTTATTTCAGCGGGTAAAGCACTTCAGAAGATCAAAATCTCAACTTCACCAAATGACTCAACTTTTGATGTTGTTTTGACTAACGTACTTATTTCAGCGAGATAAGCATATCAGAAGACCAAAATCTCAATTTCACGAAGGCACTCATCTTTTGATGCTGGTTTGACTGAAATGCTTATTTCAGCGAGACAACCATATCAGGACACTAAAATCTCAACTTCAACAAATGACCTAACCTTGGATGCTGATTTGACTGAAATTCTTGTTTCAGTGACACAAGCACTTCAGATGTAAAAAATCTCAACCTCACCAAATGATTTAATGGTTGATGCAGTTTAGATTAACATGCTTATTTCACTCAGATATGTACTTCAGAAGACCGAAATCTGAACATCACCAAATGACTCAACTTTTGCTGTTGGTTCGACTAACATGCTTATTTGAGTCAGATAACCACTTAAGAAGTCAGAAATCTCAACTTTACCAAATAATACAACTTTTGATGCTGGTTGGTTTAAAATGCTTATTTCAGCGAGTTCAGCTCTTCAGAACACCAATACCTAAACTACACCAAATGACTGTAATTTTGATGATGGTTTTACGAACATGCTTATTTGATTGACAGAAGCTTTTCAGAAGTCAAAAATCACAACTTCAACAAATGACTCAACTTTAGATGTTGTTTTAAATAACGTGCCTACTTGAGTGAGATAAGCACTTCAGAAGGCAAAAATCTCAACTTCACCAAATGACATAATTTTTGATGCTGGTTGGATGAAAATTCTTATTTCAGCGAGATAATCACTTCAGAAAACCAAAATGTGAACTTCACCAAATGACTCAAGTTTTGATGATGGTTTGACTGACATGCTTATTTCAGTGATTTCAGCACTTCAGAAGTCCAAAATCTGAACTTTACCATAAGACTTAATTTTTGATGCTGGTTGGATTAAAATGCTTATTTCAGCGAGTTAAGCGCTTCAGTAGGCTAAATCTGAAGTTCACCAAATGACTCAATTTTTGATGTTGTTTTGACTAACGTGCTTATTTCAGTTAGATAAGCATATCAGAAGACCAAAATCGCAACTTCACCAAAACACTCAACTTTTGATGCTGGTATGACTGTACTGCTCATTTCAGTGAAATAAGCACTTCAGAAGTGAAAAATCTCGACTTCACCAAATGACTCAACTTTTGATGTTGTTTTGACTGGCATGCTCATGTCAGCGAGTTGAGCAGTTCAGAAGGCTAAAATCTCAACTTCGCCAAGTCACTCAACTTTTGATGCTGGTTGTATTATAATGCTTATTTCATGCGAGTTAATCTCTTCAGAACACCAAAACCTAAACTACAATGTACTTTTGATGATGGTTTGACTAACATTCTTATTTGATTGAGAGAAGCTTTTCAGAAGTCAAAAACCACAACTTCAACAAATG
>NW_025978135.1:0-6641 GCF_021869965.1 Rhincodon typus | reverse complement strand
TGTACTTTTGATGATGGTTTGACTAACATTCTTATTTGATTGAGAGAAGCTTTTCAGAAGTCAAAAACCACAACTTCAACAAATGACTCAACTTTAGATGTTGTTTCAGCTAACACGCTCATTTGAGTGAGATAAGTACTTCAGAAGGCAATAATCCCATCTTCAGCAAATGACATAATTTTTGATGCTGGTTGGATTAAAATTCTTATTTCAGCGAGATAAGCACTTCAGAAGTCAAAAATATGAACTTCAACAAATGACTCAATTTTTGATGTTAGTTTGACGAACATACTCATTTCAGCCAGTTAAGCACTTCAAAAGATTAAAATCTCAACTTCACCAAATGACTTAATTTTTAATGCTGTTTTGACTAAGAAGCTTATTTCAGTGAGATAAGCACTTTAGAAAAATAAAATCTGAACTTCACCAAATGACGCAAGTTTTGATGTTGTTCTGTCTGACGTGCTTATTTCCGCGAGATAAGCACTTCAGTAAACCAAAATCTGAACTTCACCAAATGACTCAAGTTTTGATGTTTGTTTGACTAACATGCTTATTTCAGTGATTTAAGCGTTTCAGAAGTCAAAAATCTCAACTTCAACAAATGACTCAACTTTTGATGTTGTTTTGACTAATGCGCTTTTTTCAGCGAAATAAGCATATCAGAAGACTAAAATCTCAAATTCACCCAAGGACATCACTTTCGCTGGTGTTTTGACTGAGATGCTTATTTTAGTCAGATGAGCACTACAGCAGTCAAAAATCTCAACTTCATCAAATGACTCAATTTTTAATGTTGTTTTGACAAACACACTTATGTGAGTGAGAGAAGCATTTCAGAAGTCAAAAATATCAACTTCATCAAATGACTTAATTACTGATGCTACTTTGACTAACACGCTTATTTCATTCAGATAATCACATCGAAAGACCTATATCTCAACTTCACCAAATGAGATGGTTTTTGATGTTGGTTTGAATGACGTGCTGAGTTCTTTGAGATAAGCACGTCAGAAGATCAAAATCTCAACTTCACCAAATGACTTAATTTTATATGCTGTTTTGACCAACATGCTCATTTCACTCAGATAAGCACTTCAGAAGACGAAAATCTGAACTTCACCAAATGACTTAATTTTTAATGCTGTTTTGACTAACATGCTTATTTCAGGGAGATAATCACTTCAGAAAACCAAAGTGTGAACTTCACCAAATGACTCAAGTTTTGATATTGGTTTGACTTACACACTTATTTGAGTGAGACAAGCACTTCAGAAGGCAAAAACGTGTTCATTTCAGCGATTTAAGCACTTCAAAAGATTAAAATCTCAACTTCACCAAATGACTCAACTTTTGATATTGTTTTGATGAACATGCTTCTTTTGGCGAGTAAAGCACTTCAGTATTCCAAAATCTGAACTTCACAAAATGATTCAAGTTTCGATGTTTTTTTTGACTAACATGCTTATTTGAGTGAGATCAGCACTTCAGAATTCAAAAATCTCAACTTCATCAAATGACTTAAATATTGATGCTGTTTTGACGAACACGCTCATTTCACTCAGACAATCACATCAGAAGACCAATATCTCAACTTCACCAAATGAGTTGATTTTTGATGTTGGCTTGAATGACATGTTGATTTCTTTGAGATACGCATGTCAGAAGATCGATAACTCGACTTGACCAAATGACACAACGTTTGATTTTTTTTTCGCTAACATGCATATTTGAGTGAGAAAAGCACTTCTGAAGGCAAAAACTCAACTTCACCAAATGACTCAACTTTTGAAGTCGTTTTGACTAACATGCATATCTGAGTGAGTTAAGCACTTCTGAATGGAAAAATCTGATCTTCACTAAATGACTCAATTTTTGATGCAGTTTTGACGAACGTTCTCATTTCAGTCAGATAAGCATATCAGAAGACCAAAATCGCAACTTCACCAAAACAGTCAACATTTGATGCTGGTATGATTAAAATGGGTATTTCAGTGAGATAAGCACTTCAGAAGTCAAAAATCTCAACTACACCAAATGATTTAATGTTGATCCTGTTGTGACTAACATGCTTATTTCACTTAGATAATCACTTCAGAAGACTAAAATTTGAACTTCACCAAATGACTCAAGTTTTGATGTTGGTTAGACTAACATGCTTATTTGAGTCAGATAACCACTTCAGAAGTCAAAAATCTCAATTTCACGAAATGACTTAACCTTTCATGCTGTTTTGAATAACATCCTTATTTCAGCGAGTTAAGCACTTCAGAAGGCCAAAATCTCAACTTCACCAAATGACACAACTTTTGATGCCGGTTGGTTTAAAATATTTATTTCAGCAAGTTATGCTCTTCAGAACACCAAAACCTGAACTTCACCAAATGACTGTAGTTTTGATGATGGTTTGACTAACATGCTTATTTGATTGAGAGAAGCATTTCAGAAGTCAAAAATCTCAACTTCACCAAATCACTCAACTTTTGAAGTTGTTTTGACTAAAGTGCTTATTTCAGCAAGATAAGCATAGCCGAAGACCAAAATCTCCACTTCACCAAATGACTCAACTGTAGATGTTGGTTTGAGTTCCATGCTTATTTGAGTGAGAGAAGCACTTCAGAAGACAAAAATCTGAACTTCACCAAATGACTCAAGTTTTGATGTTGGTTTGACTAACATACTTACTTGAGTGAGATAAGCACTTCAGAAGGCAAAAATCTCAACTTCACCAAATGACATCATTTTTGATGATGATTGGATTAAAATTCTTAATTGAACGACACAAGCACTTCAGAAGACATAAATCTGAACTTCACAAAATGACTCAATTTTTGATGCTAGTTTGACGAACATGCTCATTTCAGTGAGTTATGCACTCCAGAAGATCAAAATCTTAACTTCACCAAATGCCACAACTTTTGATATTGTTTTGACGAATGTGCTTATTTCAGCGACATAAGCATAGCAGAAGACCAAAATCTCAACTTCAACAAGACACTCAACTTTTGATGCTGCTTTGACTAACATGTTTATTTCAATGGGAAAAGCACTTCAGAAGACCAAAATCTGAACTTCACTAAAAGACTCAAATTTTGATGTTGGATTGACGAACAGGCTTCTGCCAGTGAAATAAGCACTTCAGAAGTGAAGAATCTCGACTTCACCAAATGACTCAACTTTTGATGTTGTTTTGAGTAACCTGCATATTTGAGTGAGATAAGCCAATCAGAGGCTAAAGTCTCAACTTCACCAAATGATTTAATGTTGATGCTGTTTTGACTAACATGGTCATTTCACTTAGATAATCACTTCAGAAGACCAAAATCTGAACTTCAACAAATGACTCAATTTTTGATGTTAGTTTGACGAACATGCTCATTTCACTTAAATAATCACTTCAGACGATCAAGATCGCAACTTCACCAGATGACTCAACTTGTGTTGTGTTGTGTTGACCAACATGCTTCTCTTCAGCGAGTAAAGCATTTCAGAATTCCAAAACCTGAACTTCACAAAATGATTCAAGTTTCGATGTTTGTTGGACTACATTCTTATTTGAGTGAGATAAGCACTTCAGAATTCAAAAATCTCAACTTCGTCAAATGACTTAAGTATTGATGCTGTTTTGACTAACACGCTTATTTCACTCAGATAATCACATCGGAAGACCAATATCTCACCTTCACCAAATGAGTTGGTTTTTGATGTTGGTTTGAATGACATGTTGATTTCTTTGAGATAAGCATGTCAGGAGATCAAAAGCTCAACTTGACCAAATGACACAACTTTTCATTTTTTTTAAAACTAACATGCATATTTGAGTGAAATAAGCACTTCTGAAGGCAAAAGTCTCAACTTCACCAAATGACTGAATTTTTAATGTTGGTTGGATTAAAATGCTTATTTCAGCGAGTTAAGCACTTCAGTAGACATAAATCTGAACTTCACTAAATGCCTCAATTTTTGATGCTGTTTTGACGAACTTTCTCATTTCTGTCAGATAAGCATATCAGAAGACCAAAATCGCAACTTCACCAAATGAGTTGGTTTTTGATGTTGGTTTGAATGACATGTTGATTTCTTTGAGATAAGCACGTCAGAAGTTCAAATTCTCAAATTCACCAAATGACTCAACTTTTGATGTTGTTTTGACGAACATGCATATCTGAGTGAGATAAGCACTTCTGAAGACAAAAATCTCAACTTGACCAAATGACTTAATTTTTAATACTGTTTTGACTAACGTGCTTATTTCAATGAGATAAGCACTTCAGAAAACCAAAATCTGAACTTGACCAAATGACTCAAGTTTTGATGATGGTTTGACTAACAGGCTTATTTCAGCGATTAAAGAACGTCAGCGGCTAAAATCTCAAATTCACCAGATGACTCAACTTTTGATGCTTGTTGGAATAAAATGCTTATTCCGTCGAGTTAAGCTCTTGAGTAGACCAAAATCTGAACTTCACCAAATGACTCAAGTCTTGATGTTGGTTGGACTAACATGCTTACTTCAGTGAGATGAGCACGTCAGAAATCAAAAATCTCAACTCCACCAAATGACTCAACTTTCAATGTTGATTTGACTAACGTGCTTATTTCAGCGAGATAAGCATATCAGAAGACTAACATCTCACCTTCAGCAGATGACCTCACTTTTGATGCTGTTTAAATTAAAATGCTTATTTCAGCGAGTTCAGCTCCTCAGAAGATCAAAATCTCAATTTCCCAAATGACTCAACTTTTGATGTTGTTTTGACGAACGGGCTTAATTTAGCGAGATAAGCATATCAGAAGACCAAAATCTCAATTTCACGAAGACACTCAACTTTTGATGCTGGTTTGACTAAAATGCTTATTTCAGCGAGACAACCATATCAGGAGACTAAAATCTCAACTTCACCAAAGGACCTAACCTTTGATGCTGATCTGACTGAAATTCTTGTTTCAGTGACATAAGCACTCCAGATGTCAAAAATCTCAACTTCACCAAATGATTTAATTGTTGATGCAGTTTAGACTAACATGCTTATTTCACTCGGATAAGCACTTCAGACGACCAAAATCTGAACTTCACCAAATGACTCAAGTTTTGCTGTTGGTTCGACTAACATGCTCATTTGAGTCAGATAACCACTTCAGAAGTCAAAAATCTCATCTTTACCAAATGACTCAATCTTTCATGCTGTTTTGAATAACATGCTTATTTCAGCGGGTAAAGCACTTCAGAAGATCAAAATCTCAACTTCACCAAATGACTCAACTTTTGATGTTGTTTTGACTAACGTACTTATTTCAGCGAGATAAGCATATCAGAAGACCAAAATCTCAATTTCACGAAGGCACTCATCTTTTGATGCTGGTTTGACTGAAATGCTTATTTCAGCGAGACAACCATATCAGGACACTAAAATCTCAACTTCAACAAATGACCTAACCTTGGATGCTGATTTGACTGAAATTCTTGTTTCAGTGACACAAGCACTTCAGATGTAAAAAATCTCAACCTCACCAAATGATTTAATGGTTGATGCAGTTTAGATTAACATGCTTATTTCACTCAGATATGTACTTCAGAAGACCGAAATCTGAACATCACCAAATGACTCAACTTTTGCTGTTGGTTCGACTAACATGCTTATTTGAGTCAGATAACCACTTAAGAAGTCAGAAATCTCAACTTTACCAAATAATACAACTTTTGATGCTGGTTGGTTTAAAATGCTTATTTCAGCGAGTTCAGCTCTTCAGAACACCAATACCTAAACTACACCAAATGACTGTAATTTTGATGATGGTTTTACGAACATGCTTATTTGATTGACAGAAGCTTTTCAGAAGTCAAAAATCACAACTTCAACAAATGACTCAACTTTAGATGTTGTTTTAAATAACGTGCCTACTTGAGTGAGATAAGCACTTCAGAAGGCAAAAATCTCAACTTCACCAAATGACATAATTTTTGATGCTGGTTGGATGAAAATTCTTATTTCAGCGAGATAATCACTTCAGAAAACCAAAATGTGAACTTCACCAAATGACTCAAGTTTTGATGATGGTTTGACTGACATGCTTATTTCAGTGATTTCAGCACTTCAGAAGTCCAAAATCTGAACTTTACCATAAGACTTAATTTTTGATGCTGGTTGGATTAAAATGCTTATTTCAGCGAGTTAAGCGCTTCAGTAGGCTAAATCTGAAGTTCACCAAATGACTCAATTTTTGATGTTGTTTTGACTAACGTGCTTATTTCAGTTAGATAAGCATATCAGAAGACCAAAATCGCAACTTCACCAAAACACTCAACTTTTGATGCTGGTATGACTGTACTGCTCATTTCAGTGAAATAAGCACTTCAGAAGTGAAAAATCTCGACTTCACCAAATGACTCAACTTTTGATGTTGTTTTGACTGGCATGCTCATGTCAGCGAGTTGAGCAGTTCAGAAGGCTAAAATCTCAACTTCGCCAAGTCACTCAACTTTTGATGCTGGTTGTATTATAATGCTTATTTCATGCGAGTTAATCTCTTCAGAACACCAAAACCTAAACTACAATGTACTTTTGATGATGGTTTGACTAACATTCTTATTTGATTGAGAGAAGCTTTTCAGAAGTCAAAAACCACAACTTCAACAAATG
>NW_025978134.1:0-6642 GCF_021869965.1 Rhincodon typus | reverse complement strand
GGACCCTTCTTCAGAAGAAGGGTCCAGACCCGAAACGTCAACTTTCCTGCTCCTCTGGTGCTGCTTGGCCTGCTGTGTTCATCCAGCTCTACACCTTGTTATCTCAGATTCTCCAGCATCGGCAGTTCCCACTATCCCTAAATAGGATAAGTGTAGCTTGGTGTTTGTCAGTTAACATAGTCATGGTGGGCCAAAGGGCCTGTTTGTTGCTGTACGACTCTATGACTCTATGTTATGCATTAGTTCTACTCATATCTATAAATTATATATCTAACTACTGTCAAGATGTAAGTACAGCAAGAGTTCCAGTAATAAGTTGCAGCTCGGAAATGTGCTGCATTGCAAGATGGAAATGCCCCACTAGACATTACAGGATTATTTATAACATTATGGAATGCACTGGTTTTAGTACATGTGGGTTGGGGCTGGGGAAGAGGGGTGCCAGAAGTAGAGTAATTATTCAACCCACTTCTGAATTAAACATTAGGGCCACAGGAGTCACTGGGTTATACAGTCATAGTCATAGAGTTATACAGCACAGAAACAGACCCTTCGGTCCAACCAGTCCATGCCGAACATAGTCCCAAACTAAACTAGTCCCACATCCCTGCTCCTGGCCTATATCCCTCTAAACCTTTCCTAGACATATAGCCATCCAAACGTTGCAATTGTACCCACATCCACCACTTCCTCAGGAAGTTCATTTCACATGCAAACCACCCTCTATGCAAAAACATTTGCCTCTTTTGTCTTTTTAAAATCTCTCTCCTCTCACCTTAAAACTGTGCTCCCTAGTCTTGAAATTCCCCATCTTAGAGAAAAGACAACTACATCAACTCTATCCATACCTCTCATTATTTTATACTTCTACCAGGTCCCCTCTCAACCTCCTACACTCCAATGAAAAAAGTTCCAGCTTATCCAGCCTTTCCTTATAACTCAAACCTTCCATTCGTGGCAACCTCCTGGTAAACCTCTTCTGAACCTTCTCCAGCTTAGAAATATCCTTTCTATAGCAGGGCGACCAGAACTGGATACAATTTTCCAGAAGAGGCCTGACCAATGTCCTGTACATCCTCAACATGACATCCCAACTCCTATACTCAAAGGACTGAGCAATGAAGGCAATTGTGCCAAATGCCTTTTTAACCACCCTGTCTATATGTGACACAAACTTTAAAGAATTATGTACCTGCCCCCCTAGGTCCCTCTGTTCTACAGCTCTACCCAAGGCCAAACCATTAATTGTATAAGCCCTACCCTTATTTGTTGTACCAAAATGCAATACCTTGCACTTATCCAGATTGGACTCCATCTGCCATTTTTCAGCCCATTAATCCATTTGATCAAGGCCCCTTTGTAATCTTAGAAAACCTTCTTCACTGTCTACTATGCCACCAATTTTGGTATTGGCCACAAACTTACTAACCATGCTTTCTATATCCTCATCCAAATCATTTATATAAATGACAAACAAAAGTCGTCCCAAAACCGAACCCTGTGGAACACTGCTGGTCACAGGCCTCCAGTCCAAAAAGCAACCCTCCACCATTACTCTCTGTCTCCTGCCATTAAGCCAATTCTGTATCCAATTGGCAAGCTCACCCTGAATCCCATGTGACCTAACTTTACTAGTTAGTCTACCGTGGACCCTTGTCAAAGGCTTTACTAAAGGGTTGGAAATGTTAACTCTGCTTTCTTCCCATAGATGCTGCTAGATCTGCTGAGTTTCTTCAGCAATTTCTGATTTTGATTCGGGTCCACAGGTTTGCTGGGTTTCCTGAAATTTACCAATGAAAGCAAGACAAGAACAGAATGGCAACTGAAGGAGGGGCGGGTGGTCAATACACCTCATGGAACTGTGGCATTAAATGCTTGGGATTCTCAGAGCTTCTTTCTGACCTACCAGGCACCTGGGTTTGTTCATGGTCAATGGATAGAGGAGACTATGGGCAAATGTTTGGATAGAAAAGGATGAGTGGACCTGCAAGGTAAGTGAGGTCTGTTATGGAATAATGAGGAGAATGCAATCCAGATGGTTAGAGAATACACTGCAGGATGTAGGAGAATATGCTAATGCACTCACACTACCTGTCCTCTTAGGTCATTAAACTGCTTTCTACACTGAAGCAGAGCACCACGTTCCTGCTGCTGATGTGTTTTGTGCTCTCCAACCACACATTCGTCAACTGCAGGCATCTTGCTCCCATTGCTTGGGAAAAGAATCTCTCCCACTCTCATTGCCTCCTGCAGCACATGAGGGAGGCATCAGTAAAGCAGAATCTGGAAAATATGGCCAGTTTTGGCAGTGCTCCGGAACTATCACGGAAAAGGTTCCGGGAAGTAAATTTGGCAGAAGTGAATTTATTTACAGCTGTGTAGGTCTCTTTAGCAACTGTAGCAGTAAATGAATCCCTCACTCCCACCAAACCTCACCAACCCCTCCCCTGCACTCTACCATGAGAGCTCTTGCGTGTGAGTTATTTACATACAGATGGTTTACTCCATGATATCTGGGCATCTAACTGACAAGTTAAGATCATGTGCATAGCTGTGTAAGTCGTGTCTGTTTCCTGCCATTTCTGCTGTCTCAGTGTTTAAAATAAAATATCTATTCTCATGACAAATAAATGATTAACACAAAGGTCAAATCAAAATGTGGGCTATGGTTTTCCTGTAGCCTAATATCTGTTAGCACTGGCAGCTCAAGTTCCCAATGTTAGGAACATAGAAACAAGAGTAGGTCATTCAGCCTCACAAGCAAACACTGCCATTCGATAAGATCATGGAGGATCTGTGATCTAACTCCATATACCTGCTTTAGGCCCATATCCCTTGATACCTTGCTTAATCAAAATTTGTCTATGTCTGTCTTAAATTTAACAATTGAATTAGTATCGACTGCCATTTGAGGAAGAAGGTTCCAAACCCCTGTTTACTGCCATTCAACCAATTTCCTATTCATGTCAGTAATTTGCCCTCAATTCCAAGGCTTTCCACCTTAGCTAATAACCTTAGCTAATTTGTTGAATCTTACTCCTTGTATTATTATTCTGCTTGAGTGTAGCACCTAACCTATCATTTCCACCGAAAAGTTTACTTTGGGGAAATAATGAATGTGTAGGTTAAGCTGCAGCTTATCACTTTGCTACTTGCTGGGATTTCAATGTCCTTGGCTCTCCATGGACTTGCATATTATGAGGCCCCTCTCTGTATAGCTGCCACAGTGGAGACTGTGCTGGATGTTAGCTTGAAGGAAACTCCTTGCCTCACCTGATGCAACAAATACTTCTGGAATACTGGCCACCAAATCACATGTGTGTGCCTTCATCGCACGGTCCTTGCAGACCAGCCCTTGCAGCTCTTAGCCAATTAAAACTGGCTTTTCTCCATCTGTAACATCAAAATCTTACAGTGATTTGGTTCAATCAGCTTGCATTACTTTTCCAGGGCTATTTCAAGTTGCCTGGCTGGATATTCATCGCAGTTCATTCCCGATTTAAAGAACTCAGTCCTGCTTCCGGTCTTTGGACATCATCTTGTGTGGGAGAAAATTGTTATAGTTTGGCTACAGTCTGTAACATGAAAATTCTAGGGAAATGAACAGGAATAAATTCTCCCGGAAACTTTCAGTGCCTTATATTTAGGTGATAATTAGAACATAAATTGCAGTCTTCAGACTAATGTTTCAGTTGCTCTTTCCTTATGATTCTCTATCAGCCTTCTTGCTAAGATTCTCCTGGTTACCTCCTCCAGCTGTTCCCGGTGTTTTCCAATTTCTCAATGATTTACCATGTCTATGACTCCCCGTCAATAACTTTTGCACTTGCTTCCCTTGACACCTTTGTTTTCACATGTTTGTTTTCAGCTTCAGAATAGTTGAATAAGACTGGAAAAGGACAAATTGATGTGCAATTGATTCTTTCACTATCACTTCAGCAGCCAATCAATGCATCCTGCAGTGAGATATAGGTTTGTTTTGTAGACAGGAAATGGACTATGATTGGCCATTTGAGAACCTTGGCCTAAGCTGTGAGTGTGTAGCAGGTTATTGAATTGTGGAGGGGATCCTAGAAAAGCCTGATCCTCATCCAACATCTCCTCTTGCACATTTACATTCAGACTCAATATCTCCACTTGCACATTTATAATATGGGGATGTTAAGTGTTGGAATTCTAAATTAAGCCAAGTCCAGAGGCACAGAAACTATTTGTTACACTCGTCCTTGTGCTTTGACACAGATTGAACCTTGCTCCTCCCTGATCTGCATTACTTGGCACCATGTCACACTGATTGACTGAATCATTGGTTACTACAAAGAAAATACATTTTAGATTTAAAATGCTCTGAATATACACAGGGGAGAATTGTATAGGGTCCTGAATGACATGGACTGTGGTGCAAAATCTGGGAGAATTACGTAAGAAGTCGAGTACAGCCTTTCTTGATGTTGGGAGCAACAAGCTACATTTTCCAATTAAGTTCCAGATGTTTTGACAGGATTCTTGTTAGTGATGGCGAGGTGTCTATTAACGGGAATTGCTGCTCATTATCACTCACATTAAAAAGCAGTTTTCTATTCTACCACAAGCCAGATAGAAACCAGACAGTAAGAATTCCTGATAGCAGCCACATACCCATGTCCATGGATCTTGCTATCTGACTCATACCTGTCTCACCATACCATCTTGGCACATCTCCAGCCTGTCACAGTACACTTCTGCACTTTGGGCTGCTCAAGCACTTCTCATTGCAAAGCTGGTATCAGGGGAGTTTACACACAGGAACAGGCACCCAGCTCACAGACTGGGTCAGGGTTCACCTCAGCGCTGCTAGGTGGCTTTCTCAGTGCTCACTCACTTAGCACCTAACTGCATGCTCACAGCCTTGCCTTTAGGGCTTGTCCTCCTCAGTCAGAGCCATTAGGCTCACTGAACTGTTCCACAGAGGCTTGGCTATAAGCAGAAACAGAAAGCCACACAGCTCATCATGTTGTCAGCAGCTGTCTATCATGGAGGTCGACATGTTGCTGAACGGTTCACACCTGCACCATGTGCCAGCAGCTTACGTGGTGACTGCTATGTGCTGCAAGCCAACAGCCATGTCTCACCATCTAAGACCAAGGTCTGGAGAGATAGCCATTAGTCAGGGGGGTCCTGACATAGACAAGCCTCCAGATCAGTCCACAGGCTTGTGCTTGGGCTTGGGCATGGTCAGGCATCTGGATGCACTGGTTATTGTTGGGGGTCTGTATCTCTGCAGTCCAGGGAGCGGGTCTCAGTCAGTCTCATGGGTCCAATGCACCCAGTCTGGGGAGTTGCAGGAACACAGCCAGGGGGCTGTGCAGATATCATGCAGGAACCTGATTGCTCATTGTTTGGGGCTGTCCAGAGAAGTTACTCAAGGAAGTGGCCCATGGTCATCATGGAGATGTCTGTCCATTGAGAGTCAAGGGATGCAGTTATTTGGACCCAGTGCTGTAGGACGGAGACTGGTTACATAATTATGGGGATTGGAGTCAGAATGCTAGAATGCAGGGGAATGTCAATAGTGAAGAGGGACAACTCAGTATATCAGGGCAGGATACAGTAATAGCATTGGAGGGTAAGGAGTCATGCGATGAGCAGGGCGCTGGCTTCAAGTTGTGGGACAGTCCATTACCAGGCCTGGTGTGTGAACCTTTTGTGGCTGGGGGCAGGGGCAATACGGAGACGCAGAACCAAGTAGATAGGTTAGGCAGGGACCATGGGAGGTGCAAAACCTATGGGGTTGACATGGAGAGCTCCCAGGATGGGCATGTTTATGATGAGGGGTTTACCTACAAGAGAGTTGGAGCCCTGAGACTCACTGTCCAAGGAGTGCCCACAGTTGCCTTCCATCATGCCCAGAAGTGCACAATGCTAAAGGAGATGACTGTGACCACTCCTGGAATGGCTGGGACAAGTGCTTCAGTGTTTCAGGGGTGGGGCTGCATGAAGCCTTTTAAAGGGCAACACCATTAGACACACACCCACACACTGAACATCAACCTGCATGTTCGACATTCTGTCCCACCTTGGGTAGTGGCCTACTGTGTCCAATCAAACGCCATGCCCTGAGCAATCCTGATCATTTCATGCAGGATAACGACTGAACTCCGTTAATACCAGTGACGTAATTACAGTATCTATACATCTGAAAAGATGGAACAGAGTTGCTAAGGTCTCAGTCTACAGCTGCAAACTTCATACCTTGGGCCATGAAGCATCATGTAGGGATGGGTACGGGAGACTCCAGTAACTGCAGTTTTATTCTTATTCACTCATGGCACATGGGTGTCACTTGCTGGGCCAGCATTTCTTGCCCGTCTCTAGTTATCCTTGTGAAAGTGATGGTGAGCTGCCTTCTTGAACTGTGCAGTCAACGTGCTGTAGGTAGACCCACAATGCCTTTAAGGGATGGAATTCCTGGATTTTAACCCAGCGAAGGTGAAGGAATGGTGATATATTTGCAAGTCAGAATGGTGAGTGGCTTGGAGGGGAACTTGCAGGTGGTGATGTTCCCATATATCTGCTGCCCTTGTCCTTCTGGATGGAAGTGGTCATGTGTTTAGAACATGAGACAATAAGGACTGCAGATGTTGGAAGCCAGAGTCTATAGGT
>NW_025978133.1:0-6642 GCF_021869965.1 Rhincodon typus | reverse complement strand
GAGCACTGGGCAGGGGCTAAGAACAGCCCATGCTTTCAGTGGGAGAGGCTGTAGCCTCCGTATAGCGACCTGAAGGGGTTCCCTCCTTGCTGTTTTGTTCAGAACAATTAAATAAGAGCCTGCTTTAAAGGAGCGTGCAAATCAGCTGCTCGCTAGCTTCCGTGGTGCAATTGGTCAGCGCTTTCAGCTCGTACGTGCAAGGTTGGTGGTTCAAGGTCACAAAGGCAGGAGCAAGCACTGTTCTTACTCGACCAGTTCCATTTTTGTGATATAGGTCCGGGTTTTTAATGCGGTCAGGAACATGCTCCCCAAACGGAAATCTTATCCAGTGAGTACCCGCAAAGGCGTTTTGATGTTGTTATAACAGCTAACGTAAAGAGCTGCAGATGTTGGGAAAATTAAACAAAAACAGAAACTGTTGGAGAAACTCAACAGGTTTGGCAGTACCTGTGGGAGAAAACAATTCTGAAACACCCTGATTCTCTGCCCACAGATGCTGCTAGATCTGCTGAGATTTTCTGGCAATTTATGTTTTTATTTTTAAATGAATGTGTATTCCACATATTGGGATGAAACAAGCAGACCCACCATGTACTGAATTTAACCCTTTTGAAATCTGTGAAGTGATTGGATTCAAACAAACCCAGTAATGAGTCACTCTTCTTCAGCTCCACAGTGAGAGAGACCTGGAAAGGTGAGTGGGTCGTGCGCTGCTGCAGTCATTGCTGAGTGGTTAAGGAGATGGAGTTTGAAACCCATTGGGGTGTCCCTGGGCAGTTTTGAAACTTGCTGACTGTGGTTGAGCACTGAGGGCAAATCAGAAGGGAGTTTAAAGCCTCCTTGTTTGCAACAGGAATCACAGGAAGGGTGGGGAAAAAGCATTTCATCCAGATCGCCAATGGCGAGAATATACAACTCACTGACTGTTGGAGTGGAACAACATTGGAGTTGAGACATGCTCAGATGTACACTTGAGGCTGTGCATGAAATGCTGGGAAATGAGATTAGAACACTCAGGATCTTCAGTACGACTGCTGCAGACATGAAGGGTCTTTCTTCAGTGCTGGAGACCTCCGTTTGTGAAGTGACAGGACAATGCTTGCAAAATACACTCCTGCCTGTGAGGCACATTATCCATTGAGACTGGGGATAACTGGCACTGTGCATATTCCTGGAATCAGTATCTGGGAGAATCTGGAAAATGCGATACTGGTGTTTCTTTACCCAGCCATGCGCAAGCTCATTGTTTCTCAATGCCTTGTCTTACAATCCATGGCCCTGCTTTCCAGGTAAAGATTGGCTTCATGATCTGCCTGCATTCGTACCAAGCAGGTCATTGAGCTGGGAGCTGGAGGTGAGACAGGGACAGAAGCAGAAAGAGAAGCGACACAAAAGTGTCAGTTCTCTTTAGTGAGGGATATCTGCCGGGCGCTGTCCTGTTAAGATTCCCAGAAGCTGCAGTGATCGGGTCAGTGAGTTCTCAAGATTGACAGTTGAATGTGAGCAGCTTGTCGGACTATTTCAGCTCACTGTCCGTTTCATATCCCAGCTCATGGTAACGGTTCTCATTTTCTGGAGAAGTCATTTGTGATCCACCGAAAGCTGCCTTTTGTCGCAGAAACTTGTGTGTGGGGATGGAGAACGGACATGAAGCACAAAGAGTGGATATAATCATGAGGACTCTGTCACTCTTGAGAATGTGTCTGTGTGTCTCCCTCTGGGTGAAAATGAGGATGAGTTCCTTAAGGGAGTATTTACACAGTTTTATCATCTGAACCTTCAGTTCAATTCATTGTGTCATTTGAGATTACAGGGACAAGCTGATTGACATTTGCCCTTGAAACATGAGAGCACACAAGGCTATGGGCCAAATGCTGGAAACTGGGACTGGAATAGGTGGAGTTTTGGTGACCTGCGCTGACACAATGGGCCAAATGGTTTTCTTCCACCCTGTAAAAACTCAAAAACGGAGAAATAAATCTACAGTGAAAATGATCACAAATTAAAACGCAAAGGCAATATCATTGAGAAAATATATGAATGTGTCTGTTGCTTTCCCTGGTGATCAAGTGGTTAGGATTTGGCGCTCTCACCGTTGTAGCCTACGTTCGATTCCTGGTCAGGAACTGGAAGTTCTACTCTGCTAATTTATTGTGATGGCAGCATTTCTGACTTTTTTTTCAGGGACTGGAAGGTAATCTATTTTATTGCAAATGCTATTCAGATTAACATAACACAAAGAACTGTAGAAAACCGACAGGAAAACAAGAATAGATTGAGAAACTCAGCAGGTCTGACAGCACCGGTGCAGAGAAATAGAGTTAACATTTCGAGTCCAGTGACTATTTGTAAGTGCAAGGTTTGTTATGAATTTCTATATTACAATGCCAGAGGAAATTGTCTGCTCTATCTGTTGAATCAACATATTTATCAAATTGCACTCTCTCATTAGCTGACAACTGTCAACTTTACAATCTTGAAGGTATTTCATTGGCTCTAATGCTCCTTCTGTTGCCCGGACGTGGTGAAAGACTCTGATTGAATGGTTGCTTTTTCCTTTTCCGTTGTCTCAGTTAGCAGCCATGTCAAATGGAGAATTGGTCCTTTCAGTGTCTACCTCAATATATACCTCTATTTGTCTCTCTTTGTCTCTGTGTGTCCACTTCACCGCCGTTCACATTTTCCTTCTGTCAAAATCCCTCATTTCCCATTCCTGCTCTGTGTGAAGTCTGAAATTCAGAGATAATTTAAGAGTGGAGCTGCTGAGAGGCTTTTACCCTCTGACTGGAGTGTCTAGAACTGGGCTCACATTCCCTGGATAATGTGTCCATCACTTAGGGCAGAGGTAATGCACTATTTCTTCTCTCAAAAGATTGTGAATCCTTAGAATTCTCAATCCACCAGAAAAAAATACAATTCAAGTATTATAGTGATGTCTTTACTGTTTGGTGTAAAATGAATGAATGGTGACAGCGGAGAATGAGGGGGATCAGCTTACTCTGACTGTGCCATTACGACAACATTCCCTGCTAAGTCTGCGATTTATCCTGCTCACCTTGTTATTCTGACCAAACTGGGAATGAAGGGATGAGAATAGAAGAAAAGGAGAAGCAGAAGTCCTTGTGGAACAGCTGAAAGGAACTTCATGATGCATCCAGCAGAAAAAAGAGAAGACACTGAAGCAGTCTCCTGTGGACAAATGTGTTTTCTTTGCCAGTAAAATTCACCACTTCACTAAGCAGGGACCATTGAACTGAAGCAGTGACAGTGATTGTCTTTGCTGGTTGTTCACCGTGTGAATGTTACCATTGCTGCTCATGTCCCTGTCAGCACCACCACACTGCTGCATGTAAGCATCCCACACACGTGGGGCCAGTGGTGCAATGGATAATGCGCCTGACTACAGATCAAGAGATTGTAGGTTCAACTACCTTGCTCAAGTGTAATTCACAATTTCTTTACACTTCCAAACTAATTTTCCTCATTGCCCTGAAACCACGATGAGCTTTGAATTTCTAATCTTCAGGAACAATTTTCCTTTCAATGTCTCACATCAAGGAATGTCAGAGGAGGGGAAGCTGAAATAATCCCACAAAATTCACATTCAATTTCCCACACCAACTGACCCGGGAATGGAAAGAAAACAAAACTAAGACTAAAACCAGTCTTTGTGAGTCTTTAGAAATTCTTTGGGATGCGAAATCAGAGGTGAATTTTCCAACTGAGCAGCGGCAGTCGAGGAAGCTTTCCATTCTTTTGGAGGCTGGGACATTGACTCTGATGTTCTCAGGGGCATTAACTGACCTGAGACACTGAAAGGATTCCCATCAGAGACTGCTCTGTGTTTGATTTTGTTACTGTCAGGAACAATAAATCCTGATTCCCTGACCAGAAATCGAACCTATTATCCCAGTTTCCAACACTTAGCCTGGAGCCTTGTGTGCTCTGACGTTTCAAGTATTCATCTCAATGATATTTTCCCTGTCACAACCTTTGGTTGGTACCAGCAGGTGGTGAACATTCTCTCAGGCCCCAGAAAGAATCAAACTCAAAACCACTGGGCGAATCACCAAACTACAAAGTCATGCATTACAAACTGCAATGTAACAGATGACTGGATAGCCTCTGCATCATACACCAAGACAATGTAACAAATCCCATACAGAGCTGAGGGAATCATGTGCGGAAGGGTGGGAGAATACAATGCCAAATCAGACAGTGTCCAGGCTGATATGAACAGAGATCTGCCCTGGTAATCTAGTGATCAGGATTCAGTGACTTCAACAGTAAATATAAAGCACTGACTAATCTTTAGAAACAGAATTATGTCATGGATCAGTCAGAATCGATTCACTGCATATTACTGTTCCACATTTGCACGTCAGGCAATTACAGCTGACATTGCTATCGGTTTAAAACAAGAAAAGAGCGAACACAGGAAAAGTGAAGGGCAATAGTGGTTTGTGAGAGCTGACAGTAGGCCTAATGGAGCCAGGGCCAGTGTGGGTTCTGAAGACTGATTTTCACTGTGTACCCTGGTACATAGATCACTCTGAATCAATCACCCACAATGACTCTCCTTTGTGTGGTTGCCCTTTGCACACCTCACCTCGGTTCAGTGTCCAGAGGGGATCCACGCATGTTAACTTGGCAAATTTTGCAAAGTCAGCTTTACAGTCTCATATTAAGACCATAAACATTCGGAGCAGAAAGAGACCATTCAGCCCATTCAGTCTGCTCTGTCATTTAATGAGCTTGTGACTGATATAATAATCCTGAACTGCGCTTTCTTGCCTTTCCCCATAACCCTTGATACCTTTACTGATTAAAAATCTGTCAATCTCACCACTGAATACACTTAATGACCCAGATCTGACAACCCTCTGCTGTAAGGAATTCCAAAGATTCACAACCATCTGAGAGCATAAACGCTTCCTCACCTGTCTTAAATGTGTGATCCCTGTTCTGATGTTAGGCACTCTGGTGCAAGACTGCCCAGAAGGAAATTTTTTGTGTCCACATGTTAAATCTTAAAGAAACTTTTATGCTTTAATAAGGAGCAAGTATTTTTGTGTTACTGTGTCTGAGTACGTGAAGTCAATGGATTTCAGTGCTTCCTCCTGTTTGGTTTCATCATTGATGGTAAAACTTCCACTGATTCTACAGAGATGTCCCCTGTACGTCTTTTAATGTCAGGAATTCACGTTCATTTTAAGAGTTTGGACAGGAACAATAAAGTCCTCATTCCGATTTGGGAATCAAACCGAGAACACAGCAGTTGCAATGCTGAATCCCAAAAAGGAAGGTGTACACAATACTTGCAACTTTTCTTCTTGACACTGATTTTGACCTTTTGTTTCACTTGCAAAATGATAGTCAGTGAGATTTTAACACCATGGAGAGAGGCCCTTCAGCCCATTATATCTATGCCAGTCATCAAACATCTCACTTCTCAAGGGTAGTAGGAACTGCAGATGCTGGAGAATCTGAGACAACAAGGTGCAGAGCTGGATGAACACAGCAGGCCAAGCAGCATCATAGGAGCAGGAAGGCTGACGTTTCGGGCCTTGACCCTTCATCAGAAAATGATGAAGGGTCTCGGCCCGAAACGTCAGCCTTCCTGCTCCTATGATCTCACTTCTCAAACCAGTTTCCAACACTTGGCCCATCGCCTCATTTGCGCTGACGTTTCGAGTGCTCATCCGAATAGTTAGTTTATGTCTTGAGGGCATCAGTGGAACAAAAACACTTCCTTCAACAAACGACAGGAAATGTTGTTTGCTGCAACATGAAATCTATGTTTTTCTCTTTGAAGACAGTTATGAAAGCCAAACTCTTTCTCAGAGCCTTTTGCCAGTTTTCCTCATGATGCCAACAATGTAGATTTAAATCCCACACCGCCTGAGGTTACCACTAATGACTCTCCCCTTTCAACCTCTCTGCTGACATGAGATGTGGTGTCCTTCAGGTCAAACCACTACCAGTTTTGTCTCTCCCCTGTGACCTCGAATGTGTATGGCGACTCAGTGTCAGTGCCAGTGTGGCTCAGTGTCAGACTTTGTGATATTATTATCCCTGGGATGCAAAAGGCATTGTATTATTAATTATTAATTAATTATTATTAATTATTAATTGTATTATATATGTCAGGGCCTTGGAAGAAAGTGTAGAGAAAGATTGCTTTTAAACATTACGACAAATAAAATTCAATCTTTACAATGGTGGCCACCTAACCCAGAATTCCGTGCGCCTGGCACGGCATTGCTTATCACTGCGCAGGCTCAGTATGTTCCCGCGGGCCAACAGTCTCGAGAGTGATCCTCAGAAGTCGTCGCTTTTTGCCTCGGCTCCACAAAAGGTAACAATGAGGCGGAACGGAGGAGGCGATAGACCGGGCGGTTAGACGGGGAGGCTTTCTAAACACTTCGTGGATGCGGCAGACCCCGCATAAAGAAGCTATTTGCGCCCGTTTCACAAAACGGGACAAATCGAGGCTCCCTCTCAACGGCAGGCCGCGGGTAACGGCCGCCATCTTTGTAGGAGGCAAAGGGCAGCAGGGCGCATGTGCGGTCATCCTGGGCCAGGAGAAAGAATGTTGTGAATGTCTCTGCTGGACTGAAAGGGATGGAGTTTATAAACTGC
>NW_025978132.1:0-6643 GCF_021869965.1 Rhincodon typus | reverse complement strand
GGGGGGGGGCTGGGGGAAGGGGAACTGGGCAGTGTGAGGTGGGGAAGGGGCATGGAATGACTGAGGGGGTCTGGTTACTGTGGGCAGGGGGGTGTGGGGGAGTGCATCCTGTGGGGACGAAGGGGACTGGGTCAAGTTGAGTGGTGAGGCTGGGGGTGGGGTGAGGGGTAAGCCAAGGTTGAGTTGGGGGCAAGGGGACAGGGAGACAAAGCACAGGCATTGATGGCGACTGTGCAGTCGGAGGGGGGGAGATTGTGGGGGGGAACAGAAATTGAATAGGTTAAAGGGGTAAATTGGAGAGGATCCTGGGTGGGGGTGATGGCAGGAGGGAGAAGACTGGGTGTGAGAGCGACTTTGAAGGGAGGTGAGGAGGAAATGTGATGAGTCTGAAGGACCAAGCAAGGGAGAGCGAAGGAGAAGGAGAGAGGATAAGATACGACGGAGAGGAAGTGGGATAAAAGAGGGAAAGGAGCAGGAGTGGAGTCAGAGGGGGAGAGGGTGCTCAAGGAAGGGGAATTGGGGACAAGTGAGGGAGGGTAAGACAGACTTGAGGAAGTGGACTAGGAAGAGACATGCAGGGTAGGGAGGTTTACTGAGGGAGAGCAGGCTATCCATGAACGGTGAGAGGGGAGGTGATGGAATAAGGCAGACTCTGGGCGTGGAGGGGAGCGAGGGTGACCGATACTGCCATTCCCCTCCATCTTGTAGGTGATCCAAGGGGGTAGGAAGCAGGGGTCCATCCCACTGAACGCACCAACCCCTTGAGTCAATGTCTCTGCCCCTTGGCCACTTCCCTGGGGGTGGGACAGGAGGAAGGGGGTTTCTGCTGAATCCATGCAGGCCCATTCTGGGCCGATCAATCCTTGTTATTTTCACTTGTAATTTTTGTAAATACTGACGGCACAGTGTGTGCACACAACCCAATAAAGCCCACCCATGACTTTTGTGTCAGTTTTTGTTTAGTACCTCAGCCGCAGAACGGCCAGAGCTGACGGTGCTAATATCGGAAAGGCTCTGAGGGTTTTCTGCGCGGAGAGGGAGAGGTCAGAGCTGTGCTCAGCTGCTCAGGGAGAGTGTGCACAGGGAAGAAATGGTGAAGAGGCTGACAGGATAAATGAATGAATTAATCAATTAATCAGTGAAGGATGGGCAGATCCAGAGGACGTACGAATGGCAGCATGAGCAGACCTTCAAACACAGAGTGAAGGGAACAGCCACCAAACAGAGACGATGGAATGATGTATATGTCTCAAATTCTAAGTGGACGGTGCAGGATGTTGTAGGGAAGGATAGGTTCCAGGCCTCATCGGGACACTGCTGCAGCCTGAGGACAGAGAGGTCAGCAAATGTTGCAAGGTGACCAAGGATTCCAATGAGAGGCCACCGGGAAGGTTGGAGGGGAGCGTACCTGTGGACCGAGCTCTGCCCAACCTGCCCCTGCTGCCTCCCCAGCCCCCAGCAGAGAGGAGACCATGCTGTGAGCGGCGAATACCATCAACGAAACTGAAGGAAATACAAGGAGTTTGATTGGAACAGTGGGGAGAGGGAGGAGATTGCACAACGAGCTGTAACAGGAAGGGAGACGTGGCTTACACTGTCCATTCATAAAACTGCTCCCTGGAGGGTAGGGAGGGAAGATGGTGTTTAATCTCAAACAGTGGGAGATTAATCTGGTGGGTGCAAGGTGAGGACAATCGTAACACCACCCCACCCTCATGGTCACAGAGATGGAGGGAGTTGAATAAGTGCTGTGTAAATGACGGGCAATGCCTTAGGCCCCTCTCGATGGGGGGGAAGGTGGATAAAGGGATGACAAATTGGAAGTTCCAGTATGAGAAGATGCAGCATGTGAACTGTTTCAGCCGGGTTGCAGAGAACGGGGAACATTAAGAGAGGGCGCTGTCGAGGCATGGGAGGACTCAGACACTGCCATCAGCATTGGATCATCAAGCTCCTGTATCACTGAGCAGCTCAGGACAGAACAAAAACCACCACAGCTCTCCCCTCACTTTCTCTGTAAACGTACATTCCAGAAGGTGATGTGTGACGGTCATCTCAATGCAGTCATACAGAAAGTCTGGGCACATCTGACAGGGGTCCTAGTGCCCTTCTCAAACTCCCAGACATATTGGTTAAAAGCCACAGCTGACAAGGAGAAATAAAGAGGCTTCTTTTATTCAGGCTTGAGGCGTTTTTATTTTAAACTGCAGAGAAGAAGATAGCTCCCTCCTTGCGAGAGATTGAATATTTAAAGCCTTGAGCGAACGACAGAGCTCACCACTCCACATCTGCTTTGGTTCAGGGTGCCAGCTCATCTGCAGACATTTCCTTCCCCACTGCCCAAACACACAGCTGAGTGAACAACATTTACAATGAGGGTTGGGGTACTTGCTTTTTTCTTTAAAAAAAGGTGCAGTAATCTCTTCCACAGACTTCATTTTGATTTTAAAAGTTCCATTCCCATTTCAGCCTACAGAAAGCGGCTTCTTCAGGATGGACCGACAACTTGGCCTGTTCTGCAGCAGAGGGGTCAGATCCATCCCTCACAATCTCAGGGCCAAATCAAACCTCACCATGTAGTGGGATAGGAAATAGGGGTAGGCCATTCAGCCCCTCAAGCTTGCTGTAGCATTCAGTAAGATCATGGTTAGCCTGATTGTGGTGTTTAATTCCACATTCACTCCCCCATCAGCCTCCTTAAGGGAGTTAATGGTTATCTATCAATAATCCCTCTGAATCTAGTGACAGTAAAGTTAATCTACCACTGACTTAACACCCCCCTCCCCCATTGCCATTGGCATGGGTGACCCCTTGCCTTGAAACTATATCCCTGGAGAACAAAGCTTCCCCCAAGAGAAGGAACTATCCTCTCAGCATTCACCCTGTGAAACCTTCTCAGAAATGTTATATGGAACTTGGAAGAATTGGGAGGTATGAGGAGGACAGTGTGGAACTCCAAAAGGACGTTTACAAGTTGATGGAGTGGCTGGAGAGGTGGCAGACGCAGGGAAGTGTGGGGTGATGCACTTTGATCGGAAGAACATTAAAAATCAATCTCAAACAAGGGGTGTAGTTCTGCAAAGGAACTTGACTCTGTGTGGACAACAGGTTACTGAAGGTGGCAGGACAGACAGTTGTTAAATCATAGTGTTCTTATTAATAGGGGCTTTGCGTACAAGAGCAGGGAGATGTTGTTGAACTTGTACAAAACACTTGGTAGATTCAACTGGAGTCATACAGCATAGAAACAGGCCCTTCAGCCCACCATGTCTATGCTAACCAACAAACACTACACTAATCCCATTTACCTGAGCTTGCTCCATAGCCTGCAATGCCCTGGCATTTTAAGTACTTGTCCAGATGTTTCTTAAATATTGCAAGAGTATCTGTCTCCACCACCCTCTCAGGCAGCATAGGCCATGGTTTGAAAAAAATAGAAACAAAGAACTATGGGCACTAGATACCAGAACTGAAGAAAGGTCACTGGACTCAAACAGTAACTGTACTTTCCACTGATGCTGACAGACATACTGAGGGTTTTTTTTTCTCCAGCAGTTTCTGTTTTTGTTTTTCTCTAGGGGATTTTATTTTCTCAGATTTCCTATAAACCACTTACCACGTCAGCTTCAACTGGAGCCCTCTGGGGAGGCAATGACCCAGTGGTATTATTGGGGAACTATTAATCCAGAAATTCAGCTAATGTTCTGGGGGGGGACCCAGGTTCAAATCCAACCACGGCAGCTGGTGGAATTTGAATTCAATAAAGAATCTGGAATTTATGCTCTACTGAGCATACTGACCATGCATCTATTGCTGATTGTTGGAAAAACCCATCTGGTTCACTAATGTCCTTTAGTGAAGGAAACTGCCATCCTTACCTGGTCTGGCCTACATGTGACTCCAGATCCACAGCAATGTGGTTGACTCTTAACTGCCCTATGGGCAATAAATGCTGGCCTAGCCAGCAACGCCCTCAACCAGTGAGTGAATATAAATAGACATGCCTTCCTTTAGGAAAAGATTCTCACAATCTACTCTGTCTCTGCCTCACATAATGTGGTATATCTCAGATCCCTCCAGCCTCCGCTGCTCCAGAGAAAACAAACCCAGCCTCTCTTTATAGATGAGGCTTTCCATCCCAGGCAACATCCTGGTGAATCTCCTCTGAAGCCTCTCCAGTGCTTCTCATGTCCTTCTCATAGTGTGGTGACCAGAACTGCACAGTATTCCATCTGGGGCCTAACCAATGCTTTATAAAGTTGCAACAAGATTTCCTTGCTCCTGTGTTCTTTGCCCCATTAATGAGGACAATCATCCTTATTCACCACTGTATCTACCTGTGCTGACAACTTCCGGGATCTATGGGTTTGTATACCAAGGTCACTTTGTTCCTCATTACTCCTTAAGGACCTACCATTTATTATATAAATCCTTCCCTTATTAAACCTCCCAAAATGTATCACCTCACACTTATCAGGATTAAACTCCATCTGCCACTGCTCTGCCCAATTTATCAGCTGATCAATATCAGACTTTAGCCTGAGAACATCTTCTCACTATCACTAAGACACACCAATTTGTGTGTCATCTGCAAACTTACTGATAATACCTTATACATTCACATCCAAGTCATTAATTTATGTAACAAGACAGCAAGGGGCCCAGCACCGAGCCCTGTGGTACACCGCTGAATACAGGCTTCCAATCACAAAAACATCCCTCTGCTATCATTTTTTGCTTCCTGATTGTAAACCAATTTTGGATCCAGTTTGCCAACTTGCCTTGAATTCCTTTGATGTTTTGGATTAACCTTCCCTGTGGGACACATATTGCAGTCCATGGAAACCATATCAACTGCATTACTCCCATCTATACGCTTAGCCAACATTTCATAGAACTCAATTAAATTAGTCTAGGCAGGATCACCTTCTGACAACTTTGTGCTGTCTATCCCTGATCAATCCCTGCTTTTCGAAGTCTTAATTAATCCTGTCCTTCAGAATTTTTTTCCAATAATTTCCCTAGCACTGATGTCAGAATAACTGGTCTGTACTGGTCTATCCCTGCTGCCCCTTTTGAACAAAGGAACCACATTATCTATGCACCAGTCATCTGGTACTTCACCTTTGGCCAGCAAAGTATTAAATATCTCCCACAGGGCCCCAGCAATCTCCTCCCTTGGCAGCCTGGGATATACCTTATCAGGCCCTGGGGAATGGTGTACATTCACACTTGTTAAAACATCTCTAATACTTCCTCCTAATGAATCTCAATGTGTTCAAGAATCTCACCATCTCAACTGAAATCTCAAGCTACAATGTCTTCCTCCCCTGTAAATATGGATGAGAAATATTCATTTAAGACTTTGGTCTCTATTAAGTCCCACCCTTGCCCTGATGATCCTACTCTTAACGTACTTATAAAAAGCCTTGGGGTTTTTCTTGATCTCACTTCCAAAGATATTGTCTGGCTCCTGTTTGTCCTCTTCATTTAGTTTTTAAGCAACCCTCTACACACATTATTTTTTGAAGGACCTCCCTGGATTTTAATGCTCTGTATCTCACATATATTTCCTTCTTTTTCTTTACCAAGCTCTCAATATCTCTTCATATCTAGGATTCCCCAGCCTTATTGCCCTTGCCGTTCACCCCTAGAGGAACACACTGGCCCTGAAGTATCACTTTTATAAGACTCCCATTTTCCAAAATGTAGACTTAGTTGCAAGAGGCTGCTCCCAGTATATGTCTGCCAGATCCTGTCTTATTGATATTGGAATTGGCCTTCCCCCAATTTAAGACACAACTTCTGCACTATCCTTATCCCTTTCCACAATGACTCAGTCGCGTGGAGTTTTGTGTACGGTAGTGGCCGCCACTTTATACAAAAGATGTGAACGCTTTGAGGAGAGAGTGTAGAAATGATTTACGAGAATGGTTCCAGGAATGAGATACTTCAGTGACAAGGACACATCAAAGGAGTTGGGACTGTTCTCCCTGGAGAGAAACCAGGACTGATCGGAGACCTACTGGAAGCATTTAAAATCATGAGCAGGCAGGACAGAGTAGACAGGAAGAAGCTATTTCTGCTGGGATAAGGAGCAAGAATGAGAGGGGTGGGCAGTAGATTTAAAGTGATTTGCAAATAAAACAAATGCATGGTAAGATAAACAAAATCTTTTTTCACCCAGCAAGTAGGTAAGGTCTGCGCAGCCTGGAAATGTGGTGGAGGCAGGCTCAATCGAGGCATTCATTAAGGCATCGATGAGAAATGTGCAAGGGTGTGGGGGAAATGATTGGCACTGAGCCATGAAGCTCATCGGGAGAGCTGACACAGGAATGGCTTCCCGCACCCTAACCATTCTGCGAAGTGGACAACTGGGCTGTGTCCTTTTTCACGGGGACACCTACATTAAATTTAACAATCGGCAGTTTTCTCAAAAGCTTGCTGGCTAAAACCTGGTGTACATCACTCCTGAGAATGAGGTCCAGTACCATTTTCTTCCTCGTTACAATGACACTGTGTTTCTTAACCTGTGATTACCTTTTCAGTGACAGGATTGGTGAGTTTTGTTGCAAAGGTAACATTGATGGGATACTGAGACAACAAGGTGCAGGGCTGGATGAACACAGCAGGCCAAGCAGCA
>NW_025978131.1:0-6643 GCF_021869965.1 Rhincodon typus | reverse complement strand
CAGCATCTGCAGTTCCTACTATCTCTGAAACAAGGTTACAAGGATGTTGCCTGAGTTGGAGGGTTTGAGCTATAGGGCGAGGCCAAATAGGCTGGGGCTATTTTCCCTGGCGCGTCAGAGGCTGAGGGGTGACCTTGTAGATGTTTATAAAATCATGAGGTGCATGGATAGGGTAAATAGGTTGTTTTCCCTGGGGTGGGGGAATCCAAAACTAGAAAGCATAGGTTTAAGATGAGAGGGGAAAGATTTAAAGGGATCTAAGGGGTAATGTTTTCACACAGAGGGTGGTGCGTGTGTGGAACAAGTGGTCAGAGGAAGTGGTGAAAGCGAGTACAATTACAATACTTAAAAGGTATCCGGATGGGTACATGAATAGGAAGGGTTTAGAGGGATATGGGCCAAATGCTGGCAAATAGGACTAGATTAATTTAGGATATCTGGTCAGTATGGACAAGTTGGACTGAAGTCTCTGTTTCTGTGTTGTATATCTCTATAACTCTATCTCCAATTGAGCAGCACTCACTCACTCAGTAAAGCATGTGAGTCTTAGTCTAGATGATGTGCTCAGTTAGCTGCAGTGAGATTTGAGCCCACAACACCTATGACTTAGAAATCTCCACAATTCCTTTGGGCCAGTATGATTCATGTGTTACAATTGAGCCCTTCAGAGCTTTGTTGATCTCTAGATCAATGATGTGGAGGTGCTGGTGTTGGACTGGGGTGGACAAATTCAGAAGTCACATGACACCAGGTCATAGTCCAGTAGGTTTATTTGAAATCACAAGCTTTTGGAGCATCAGCTGCGCTCCAAAAGCTTGTGATTTCAAATAAACCTATTGGACTATAACCTGGTGTCATGTGACTTCTAAATTTGTCTCGATTAATGAAACACTGGGATCAAGAGAGGCCAAGTCACTTATTATTTCTCAGCTTCTGAGACCTGTGCTAGAGAAGGGATATCGATATACGGAAGCATCTATTTTCTCAATGAGCTGTTTTAACAAGTTGACTTCACGCTATGAGAGAATGTTTTACTTCCTTCAACTTATGTGATTTAATCAGCACTCATCCTTCATTTGCTTTCCATGCCTAGTCATCAGTCCAACCACTGGCACTAGTTTGAGGACATTTTAAAAACAATTCTTTGGTATTTCTCTTACATGAAGGAGGACACGAGAATTGAAGGTTGGAGATTTAGTTTCTATTGGGATCTAGAACATGACCTGACAAAGTTTTGATTTTCAGTTCGTTTCTACTCGAGGACAGTTCTGTTGTAATGCCAACAAACAATCTCTCGGATGGGATAGAGACATGTTAAATGGGAAGATAAATGATCTGATTCCAATAGTTAAAACAACAGGTGGGTTCAATTATTTATTTTGACATGCTGAATATGAAGTGTTGATATGCTGCTATTGGCAACAGCAGCTTTCAGCCTATTTTATTGTTTTAAGACCATCAAGAAAGCTTATTTCCTTGCACAAAAATCAAAACCATTATGCTCTGCAATCAAAAATAAGACACATCAAAATGTGGTTCCAGAACAGGCATGAAAAACTGAGCTGACAGATGTATCTGACTAATTGCCTTCAGCCTAGCATGGCTGTTACATTCCATACCTTATTTATGTCACTCCTTTCCGGCAATGGATGTTAAGTGTTAGAATCTGGGTGCATTTTCTTTCTTTCATCATGACATAAGAATAGAGGAACCTCAATCAATACCTACATAAACAAATTGAAAAAGCCAAATTACAAAACATTGTCAGAAACTGCAACTTACATGACATTTCAAAACAGTACATGATTGTAAAATCCTAAATCCGATGATCTACATATAATTTCCTTAAATGAAATGAACTTCACCATCACTGCTAGTTCAGTCTATTTCAAAATTGTGCCATTTCTTCACCATTACAAATAGGCTGGACACTCAGTCTATTTAGACTTGCTAACACTCGGCAGATCCAGCTGTGATTATTTTGAGCTGTATGTCACTCTCAAAATAGGGCATTTTGATAATGCTCACTGTTTCAAAAGGAATTTCAGGGCAGCAACAGCTGTAATTGGCAATCTAGAAGTTACTATATGAGAAGTCCCACACTGCTGTTGTCATCAGAAAATTGCATCTTATCCTCTTCTCAGCATTGAAAACAATGAATATGCCGTATTTGTGTATTATATACAAGCTAAGCTCAGCAGAGAAACTTAAGTCATGTCTAAGTGCCTTGCAATGATGTGATGTGTCTTAAGTATGTCCATGAAAATAGATCATAACCCTGAAGTATTTAGAGATACATTGAACTTTTAAGTATAATGTCTTTTTTTTAAAAGAAAAACATACAAACCAACGGGAATATAATATCAGTGGATGTCTAAAATCCCTATGTGGATTACACTGAATCCCAAAAGGAATAACGGAATGCCACACCCAAAGAGTTTCAAGACAATTTGAAGCAGTAAAATATCAAAGTGAGAGATATGTTGAAAGAAACTGAGGTGTGATCTCCTATGGGTTGTGTCCCAGGCTGTGAATATGATGTGAGTTGAAAGAAAGGCATTTCTGGGTGAAAGACGTGTATGTGTTTATCCTTCTAGTAATACATAAGAAAAAGGTTAAAAAAACCAACTAAAACTCTTAGCCTCTATGTGCTAGTATACGAGAGAGTTAACATGTTTGTGTGCTCATGATACTACCTTGTGGTTCAAGTTCGACTGTGCGAAACTGTGCTGTGAATGGGGCATAGCTAAGGATTTTCACTAGACATCCCTGTGTATGAAGGTAAAATTAAATAAAGTCTCTCTGTGATTGCTGGAAACCAGTCAAGTCAGAAATGCTGCTGTTTGAAGAAACTGGGCAAATTCCTTCCAGTTAGTTTCAGAACCAGGAATCTTCAAACAACTACTCAAAATCAATACTCTGGCATCACCTACCATAATGCTACAATGTTTCACAACTCATTTGTCACAGACATGTCAGTGATTTCTAATCTGCATGTACGTATGTCACATTTTATTATCTTGATTTCATTTTAGTATCTAATAAACTCATCCCTTCCTCAACTCAAGAAAACCTGGTTAAATTTTTTGCTTCTAAGACGTAAATATCTTTGGGTGGGGAGAAGGTGTTCCTCGAAGAAAGGGATCCTTTATTAAACTAGTTTTCTTGCAGCCAATCTATTCTGTCAAGCAATGTATCTGGCATTGAAAATTCTATTATAAATGTGTAGCCTCAAACCTTCAGGTTTTAAGTAGTGTTGGAGAAAACTGTTAAAATAAATGTTATTTTTCTTTTATTCACTATTTGTATGACTGTGTCTGATTCATTGAATTACCTGCTCTAATCTACTTTTCTTTCTCAATTCTTATGCTGTGAATCACACAATTCACACAAGTTAAAGAGATTGTTTTCACTGATGTTTAGGCTCCCAGGTGTCTTGTCGAATTCACCACAAAGTTATTAGCACTTCTTTATGAAAATATTAAAACATAAATAGCCGAGGCAAGTCAAATCAACCGCTGACTCATTAGCCCATTGTTGCATATAATTTAAATTATAAACTTAACATTTTTAACAGTATCTGGCACTAGGATATTGAGAATGGTGATTACTAATTGATTCATGTATTTAAAAAATGATCACAAGCAGGACAGTTCTCTAATGCAATCAGCGTAGAAGGTATTTTGAGGTTGCTGCCGTGTTTTTATATTTTTAAACAGAGAAGCCGTAGCAAAGAAACAGTCATGTCACATTTTAATGAGAATTGAAAGGTATAGATGATAAAAAATTCTGAAAAGCTAGACCCTGCTTTCTGATGCTGTCATGCAACTATGTCCTCACTTCAATTTTAAGTTCAAATTTGCATGGATTGAAATATGCCTTTTATTTAATCACTTATTTCACTGGAGAGACCATCATTATCATCTGCTGTCTAAGTCTATATAGCCATACCTCAATCATTTGTTATTCACACAAATCTTCTGAACATCTATTTCAGATGTCAATTTATTGAGACACAGTGTCACAAAAACTTATAACACACAAGGGGAGTTCCTTGTTCATCATATCCATCCCAGTTTTTGGAAAACAGTCCAATAAAGATAGTTCCTCTATTCTTTCTTCATTAAACTGGAATTATATTCCTTTTGTTTTCAAGTATTTATTCAAATCTCCTTTGAAACTTACAACTGAACCCACTTCCATCACCCTTTTGGGTAACGCATTCCACATGTGTAAATAAAGTTATCTTCAGAATTGTCCTGGTTCTTTTGCCATCTATTTTAAATCTTTGATTTGGTTTTAGATCTTTGGTTTCTAACCGTCCCATCACAAAAACAGTGGACACTATCTTCCCAGCCCCTGAACAATTTGGGCATTGATGAGTCTGCTAGGAAAATCAACATTGAGAAAAAAAAATCCAATTCTCCAATCAAATTCTGAGCGGAAAGTCGAAAATCTCACTCTTGAGCGGCTAGAATTCTATTTGTATCCATTTGCATTCTATAAATACCTATCTCACCTCATTGGTATGCAGCTTCCCATTTTCCCATTCACTGGGTAGAAACTAGACAGTGATAATTCCTGACATGGAGGTCAGAGTAGGTACATGGTGACTCCAGGTCGCTGCTTGCTCCTCTGGGTCTTCACTTTGAACAACTGTCCTCAAGATCTCAGGACGCTTTACATGGGCATTGACCATCCAGACACTCTGTTCACAGACATTGGCATCTAACACAGATCAGCTTCACTGAAACATCACGTCACATCTTTGATCCACTTACAAACGGTTCTATACTTTAATGCTACAGTTTGGAGTACATCGGTACCTTTCATTATAATGCTGCTGCCAGGACACTTCGCACAAAGGGACAGATGTCCAACTCATGAATTCCAACAGGGTGCATCTCGGGGCTCCTCACTCGCTGTTGCTTTGCACCACATCATCTCTACCTTGCCTTAATACATCTGTTAGCATCTTACTCCCTCAGCCAGAGCTTAAATGTTGACAAACCTTCTCTCTTGTTTCGCAGTTTAGTACAGACTTAGGGCCAGGCAGTATGTCAAGCAGTGATCAGTTAAGGGGTTGATATGTTACTGTACAGCACCAGTTGATGTCAATCTCATACCTGCACCATGTGCCAATAACGGCAAACAAGTGGCTAGGTCTTGAAGTTTGATGGGAGCAGTCCTCAGTCAGGTCAAGGGTGACAGCCTTCAGTCAGGGGATGCTGGTACAGAAAGTCAAGGGCAGCATCCACATTCAGTCCAGAGGTTTGGACATATTCTGTTGGCTGCTTGGGTCAGGTGTTCCATATCATTGCATTCTGGGAAGTGAGCCACGGACAGTAGTGCAGAACCAGTACAGCCAGTGCAGGGAGTCACTGTAAGTCAGTCAGGGAAGTGCACTCTGATCAGTCACGGGCAATGTTACCCCCAAGCTGTGTAGATACATGGCCATGCAGCTGCTCAGGTCGGTGCATGCTGATCGGCTTGGTAACGCATTGGCTTTCCTGCATGGGCCTCTGAGTTCTGTGCAGCAATGAAAATAATTCGAGAGAACATTGGTCAAGGGTCTGGTCAGCCATCCAGTCAAGGCTGTTCGTCCACAGTCTGTCCCCGGTTCAGCTCAGAGATAGTCAGGGCAGAGCAAGTTATCAGGCAACGCTACTGTGCTAAGGAAGTTGGGGAAGTCAATTCTGGGAATTGGAAGCTTCATGCTGGGATACAGAGGGGACAATAACTGTGAAGGAGGGGGCATTCAACATATAAGGGTATGAAATGATGGAGCTTTGGAAGTCATGGGTTACTGCGCTGGAACGAGATCACTGATGGGAGTGGCATCAGCATGAAGGTGACAGGACAGTTAACAGGCTAGATAAGGAGGCATTTCAGATATTTGCCTTTATCAATTATGTCATAGATTATAAGAAGAAAGAAGTCATGTTGGAGCTCTAAAGAACTTTGGTTAGGGCACAGCTAGAGTACTGTGTACAATTCTGGTCACCACACTAGAGGATGGATGTGATTGGACTGGAGAGGGTGTGGAGGAGATTGAACGGGATGTTGCCAAGGTTTGAGCATTTCAGCTACGAAAAGAGGCTGGATGAGCTCAGATTGTTTTCTTTTGAGCAGAGAAGTTTAAGGGGATCTGATAGAGCTGTATAACATTTTGAAGGATGTGGAGAGGGTCAATAGACAGCAGCTGTTCCTCTTAGTTATAAGAATTAATAATGAGGGTGCATACATTTAAAGTGAAAGGTGTGAGGTTTGGAGGTGAGATGCTTTTTTTCATTCAGAGGGTGGTAGGAATCTGGAATGCACTTCCTGGAAGAGTGGAAGAGGCAGAAAGCTCACAACCTTTACAAGTTCGGGGAGGCAATGGTCCAGTGAACTAATAATCCAGAAACCCATATAATGTTCTGGGGATAGCAAGAACTGCAGATGCTGAAGTCAGAGATAACACAGTGTGGAGCTGGAGGAACACAGCAGGCCAGTCAGCATCAGAGGAGCAGGAAAGCTGACGTTTCAGGTTGGGATCCTTCTTCAGAAATTTCTGAAGATTTTCTGAAGAAGGTCCCGACCCGAAATGTCAGCTTTCCTGTTCCTCTGATGCCGCCTGGCCTGCTGTGTTCCTCCAGCTCCA
>NW_025978130.1:0-6643 GCF_021869965.1 Rhincodon typus | reverse complement strand
GGACTTGATGGGCCAAATGGCCTGCTTCCACACTGTAGGGGTTCTATGAAGTATGTGATGGGTCCACATTCCTGTCTGTTGTTTGAATCAAAGTGTTGCTTTTGCTGAAGTTTCAGGCAGAGGAATGGCACGCAGATGTATTCAGTGTTTAATTACTTATATCAGCACTCTTAGAACCAGAACCCAACCTGAGGCTACAGGATGAGGAGAGAACAGAGGAGAACCATTGACAGCCAGATAGTCTCTTATTAAATTCACTTGTCTCTTATTAAACTCAGTTTCTCAGACAATGCCCTTTTCTAGCCTTGTAAAGTCATGCGGCTTTTATTTTATTTTAAGTGACTATTCCACTGAAGATATCAAACACACAAAGCTAACCACAGAATGCAAGGAATGGCAGGAAACAGAGGACAAGTTTGACATGATAGTGCAATGTAAAGTCCAAGCTATGTTCTGCAAATTTAAATCTAATATGACAAAGGAAATTCACTCGTGTTCTTGTTGCATTAAATTCAATGTAAAGTCCAAGCTATGTTCTGCAAATTTAAATCTAATATGACAAAGGAAATTCACTCGTGTTCTTGTTGCATTAAATTCAAGATGCCTGCAGCAATTTCCACGCCAATGTAAACCAACAATGAGTCTTTGCTTTCATGTGTTGATTGAGACAGGTCAATACTAGGAAACAGGAATTGCATTGGAAGCTGCGTCTGTTGATCACCAGTATAATCATAAGACCATATGACAAAGGAGCTGAAGTAGACCATTCAGCCCATCAAGTCTGCTCTGCCATTCAATGAGATCACAGCTGATCTGATCATCCTCAACTCCACTCCTCTCTTTTCCCCATAACCCTTGATTCTCTTCCTGATTAAAAATCGGTCTATCTCAGCTTTGAATATATTTAATGACCCAACGTCAATAGCCTTCTGTGATAAAGAATTCCAGATTCACTCCCCTCTGAGAAGAGGTTTCTCCTTATGTTTGTCTTTAATGTTGCCCCCTTACTCTGAGATGATAGCCTCCTAGACTTCCCCACAAGGGGAAACAACATCTCCACATCTACCCTGTCAAGTCTCATTAGAATACAGTATGTTTCAATAAGGTCGCCTTTCATTCACCTGTATTCCAATGAGTACAGGCCCAATCTACTCAAACTCTCCTCTTAAGGCAGTCCCTCCAGACTCAGAATCAGCCAAGTGAACCTTCACTGGACTGCCTCCAATGTCAGTCATTTTTTTAGATAAGGGACCCGAAACTGTTCATGGTATTCCAGCCGTGATCTAACTTATGCCTTGTATAATTTTAAGCAAAATCTCCCTATTCTTAGACTCCATTCCCTTTGAAATAAAGGCCAACATTCCATTTGCTTTCTTTATGATCTGCTTGAACTTTTATGCTGGCTTTTTGTGATTCATGGGTGAGGACTCCCAAATCTCTGTTCTGTAGCTTTCCGCAGTCTTTCTCCATTTAAATAATACTCAGCTCCTCTATTCTTCCTGCCAGAGTGCATAACCTCACATTTACCCACTTTATATTTCATCAGCCAAGTATAAATAGCTGTGCGTAGTACTTTATCTGCAATCTAGTTTCTTTGAAATCACCATTTTCATATTTTACATACTTTTTAGTACACAGTTAGCTGCTGTTGTGCTCATGTAACTTCTGCTGTGAAACCACTGAAAGGAATAACTGTTATGTAAACAGCCATGTTTAATTTAGGACAATTCTACAAAACTTTCAGTAGAGTTTACACCCCAAGTCGCATACATTAACTGCAGATCCAAAACACCTTCATGGACAAGGTCTGCTTTCAGGAGCTGCTATGAAATCATTGAAAGGGATAACTGTGCTCCCCACACAAGCACACTTAACTCAACATTTTGAATTTATCATAGTTTCAAGAAAGGAACCATTTAACATCATGAAGTTCGAAGTTTGGAGCCTAGCCAGTCTGCAAGAAATTTCCTAATTCAGTACCATTTTCCATCTAATACCCAAAGGCAGTCATCAGGCTGTCCCAGTACAGTAGTTTTTGAAATAACTCCACAGAGGCTGGGTTCCTGTCAACAAGTCACCCTTTATTTACACATGGACAATCCCTGACACTGATCCAGCTCCCTCAGAACCAGCTGTCAGAGTGAGCAGAACCTCTGACCCTCCTGTTAATACCTGTCAGCCAGGGCTCCCTGATTGGACCAGATTAACAGCCCCAATCAGGGAACTCATACTCTAGCTTTAAAACTAGCGACCTTGGACCACTGGACATCTGTAGAGACTTTTCCAACCTTGTGCGTGGGCACCTGCCCGAAGTGCCTTGGTCGAGAGGGGGTATTTGACCAAGAGCAAACAAATGAGCAGGCAAACTTGGAAGCAGAAATCAACTGTTGCCACCACATGCACAATGCAGTGTCGCCTAGCTGGCTCCCTTAAGGGGAAGGCATAGAAGAGCTCTTAGCATCATGACAATCACCAGATAGTCCTAAGGTACTGCAGGCTTGGAATATCTGAAAAAAAACAGAAAATACCATAAATCCTTAACAAGGATTGTATGTTTCAATAAGGTTGCAGCATCTACGGAGAAAGAGAAACAGAGTCCATATTTCAAGTCAATGAGTCTTCATCAGAGCTGTTTGGATGAAGAATCATTGACCTGACATGGATTCTCTCTCCACAGATGCTGTCTGACCTACTGAATGTCTCTAGCACTTTCTGTTTTTATTCCTGCAGCATCTATTTTAAGCGATTTCCACAAACTCCCTGACTTAATTTTGGGAGATAATTGATAACAGCGAAGTTACTCCCCAGTTTGAGAGAAATAGAATCCTCAAAAAATTCTCTTTTTTTATTCATTCATGGGCATCACCGGCTAAGCCACCGAGCAGAGTTAAGAGTCAACCACATTGCCGTGGGTCCAGAGTCACATGTAGTCCAGATCAGGTAAGGATGGCAGTTTCCTTCCCTAAACAAATTAGTGAACCAGATGGGCGTGTTCCCAACATTGGTTATTCTTAAACTCTTAAGTCTGGATTTTCACTGAATTTAAATTCCACAATGGCTGGATTTGAACTGGGGGTCCTATGCTATTACTAGGTTTGTGGATTAACAGGCCAGTGATGATACCACTAGGCCGTTGCTTCTCTGTAATCCAGCAGCTCTGGCAATTGGTGGGAACTATGCCCATGATGTCAGCGCACATGTTACATGTTTTATGGGACATGATGAGGTCATCTATGTGATGGAGCATTTTGTAGACCTGATTATTGATAGAAAAGGAATGAACGGTGCAATTAGGACTACTTTTAAAGGAACCTAAGTCTTCGCTGGGTGCTGCTATGAGAAGCATATTTCTCACAGGGCAGCAAGTGTCTGTCCCTCATTCCTGACCAATTATGAAGTACAGACACAGTGCATTGGCACGGTTACCACACTGATCTCCTTGCAATTATAGATACCACTTTATAAATATAAATAGTCTCAAGGCATTTCACAGGAATTCAGTGAAATGAAAAATGACTTTCAGCCGTAGAGGGAGATTTCAGGATTGGTGACACAAGCTTTGTCTAAATGTTTTAAGGAGCATCTGAAATGAGAAAGGTGGTTTCAGGAAGGAATGCCAAAACGTCAAAAAAAAAGGGACGATATTGCCCTTGGTCTGAAGGCAGGAGAGTTCAGGAGGGAAGCGATGGCCTGCAAAGATGGGAAAATGCCTGATCCTACAGCAAGCAGGTAACTGATTGGTTGTCGGTGGGCTTTCTACCAGAATTGGTTGGCCAATCAGAGGCCAAACCCTGTACTATGTCCAGTTCTTCAACCATGTGCAGATCACAGGGTGACGAGGGCACAATCTGACAGCCTACCCACAACCATCAGAATGGTTGATTCTTTTTCATCTTGCCTAGAATTAAAATAATTGCAGCCCACGTAGAAACAGGCCTTTAAGTGATCATCAATTGACCATTTAAGAGCGCCATTTGGCAGCCGGGCTGCCCACAACTTCATTTTGGGAAAACTAAAAATGCTGGAAACCACAGCAGGTTAGGCAGCATCCATGGAGAGAGCGCTAACGCTCAGTCTAGATGACTCTGGTTCCAGCACCTGCAGTAATTTGCTCCTTCATTTGGGAAAAGGTGGGAAACTGGAAGCTTTGGCAGAGCCACCATCCCATCAAATTAAGACCCTTTTGCACTCCACACCCAGAGGACTCCACCCTTAGAAATGAGGTGGCTGCCAACAGCGGAACAATGGGAGTGCAGAATGTGCAAGAGGCCAAAACTGCAGGAGCACGGAGCTCTCAGAGGGCTGAAGGATGTTGCAGAAATAGGAAGAGGATGAGTTATGAATAGCTCAAATTCACAGACGATACCAAACTAGGAATACTATCTGAAGAACAGCTTCTAAATTAAGTGTGACTAAACACACAAGTAGGAAGAATAATGGCAAATGCCAACAGATTCCCAAGTTCTACTTATAGGAAGAAAAGACTGGCAACACGCATACTGCATGAATGGTTGTGAAATAGGATAAAACTGAAAAGAGTTACAAGTATGTCAACAGACATGACACTTAATACATCCAATCATTATGAAGCAGACAAATTCACATTAATCACACTTACATAGCTCTGTTCGCATTCTTAATATACTGTCATATAAAAACGTGGGTCTTGGTGGATTTTTGGAAAGAGAGAGGGATTGCATGTGAAAATATTCAATAATTAGTCAATTAAATAGTCAATAATTAGGCGATACAGAGGTGGCTCATACTTAAATGCCAGAGTAGCACCATGCTGCTTCACGTTCTCTATTACACTCACCAGATGTCAGCTGCGGAGCTGGAGGGAAACTCCACATGAATGGCAGGCACTTCTCCAAGAGACAGAGGGAAAAGGGAAATTTTGGCTGTCCCTCTCTCACTTGCTAGTAGACCAGCAGCAGTGGCACTGATGGTGGCCAAGCAGTCAGCTGTCCAGCTGTAGTCTCAAAGCTCAGAAGATGTGCGGCAAACTCGTCAAGTCCCACTCATTTTGGCCTCGGAATTTCACTGAATCTACTTTAATGCATCACTCTCCAAAAACTAAACACAGCTCCAGGTGTTTAATTGGTTTGGGATCAGTCTTAGTCTTTTAGACCAAATCCCAAAGTCAAAGCTTGCCTGAACGTTGACAGCTGTGCATCAGACCTGTTGCAGAAGACAACAAGGCAAGTACATGCCTTCAAACTGACACATCTACCTCGCTTTAATAGCGTAACTTAGCAATCGTCTTGTTACTGTTTGTGGCACCTTGTTGATTCAGGATGGCTGCCACATTTTACTATTTGGCAACATAGTAATTGCATTTCTTAAAAAAATCATTGCATGAAAACTTTGGGACTTTGATACAAGACCTTTTGTATTTTTTTTTAAATTTAACCTTTCATTAAAATTTGATAAGAGATCCTGACAAACATTATTTACCATACTTGAATAGTATCAATAACAGTACCTAAGGTCAAGCTTTGTGAAGGCAAAATGTTGGGAAAACTTATATTTGGGTTGGAATAGCATGCAGGTTTTATATCATTTTGGGCATTTTATTGGGAATAAATAAGTGATTTAATGCAGGATTTCCCCTCCTTAAATGAGTAACTCCCCACACAAATTGTGGTCTCTAAGTTTATCTATTCACCTGTAGGCACTCACAGGCTTCCCCGCTAGGTCAATATCAAGACATACATGAACTACCGGAGTTAATGTGGTCTTAGCTGGATAGGGGGAAAAGTTGCCCTTAACATTCAGGCATTCAACTGGTAATTGCTATATAAAACGATGCTGGCTAGCAAGGCTTTCCGTCTGGAGACAGTAACAACAACTTTTCATAGTAGCTTTATGGGGCAGCACAGTGGCTCAGTGGTGAGCACTGCTACCTCACAGTGTTAGGGACCCACGTTCGACTCCAGCCTCAGGTAACTGTCTGTGTGGAGTTTGCACATTCTCCCTGTGTCTGTCTGGGTGCTCTGGTTTCCTCCCACAGTTGAAAGATGTGTAGGTTAGGTGGATTAGCCATGCTAAATTGCCCATATAGTGTCCGGGCTAGGTGGTAATTACAAGGATAGGGTGGGTTGCCCTTCAGAGGGTTGGTGCAGACTTGATGGGCTGAATGGCCTCTGTCTGCACTGTAAGGATTCTATAATCTCCCAGTACTTCATAACTCAGTGCAATGGATCAGGAACTCTCCATTATACTGTTCTAAAAGAAATCATGAATGATTATTGACCTTTGAAATTCAGTTCTGACTTGCCCCTTCAGAAATTAAGTAGAACAGAGGAACTTGTGCATTGTTGTCAGGCTGACCTGCTTTCTGCACTTATGTCAAGCAGGTGACCATGCTTGTACATGTCTCCAAACAAGATAACTAACCCCTTTGGCCTTGCACTTTCCTGCTCTCCTTTCCTAAAGGAGCAGAAGGATGCCACAAGTGAGCCTCAACTCACACTTGCCTGCTTTCCACACACTTTCCAGAGGAACCTTAGCTGTTTCTGCTCTCCCATGCCCGTACGCAATTCTAATGGCCCTGGCCTCTGGGAACAAAATCAATGTGAGTTGACAGGCCACACGATCATGGGATGCTTTGCAGCTAACCCAGAATTCCCTTCAAGAGATA
>NW_025978129.1:1622-6644 GCF_021869965.1 Rhincodon typus | reverse complement strand
GATAAGGATCATGTGGTGCAGAAATAATGTTCCTACCTCTGATCCTGAAGTTCTGACATACGCCTCAATTTTTTCAGAGGTGTGTTATATCACAGCTGATGAGTTTGGTCCAAGTATCTCGAGCATAGAACTTTACAGCACAGCGTGTGTCACTTCAGCCCATGATCTTGTGCCAAACTTGACGCCAAATGAATCTTATCCCTTCTGCCTGCTATCCGTCCATATCCCTCCATTCGCTGCATATTGATGTGCTTATCTAAAAGTCCCTTAAATGCCCCGAATGCATCTGACTCCACCAGCACCCTTGGCAGTGCATTCGAGACTCCCACCACTCTCTGTGTAAAAAACTTGCCCTCACAACTCCTTTTAACTTTCCCCGATGTAGTAAAGCTACACCAGACGTTAGCAAGACCACAAATGCAGAGTTTGGTGTGATTCTGGGTGTCACTTTAGCAATTCGGTGATAATGTTGACGGTGCAGAAGAGATTCATTGCGATAATTTTGGATGCAAATTCCTGTAACTATGAAGCAGAACGTGACACATTGGGTTTCTTTTGACTTTGAGTCAAAGAGATTGAATGGAGAGAGGCAGTTCCAGTGATGAAGAGCTGGTTCTGAGTGGATGAGAAAAATCATTTATGGGTCTTGAAGTAGTGGATGTAGACATCAAGATAGCAAAGAAGTTCTTTCTTTGGCTAACTGAAACTGCGAGATCGAATGTCAGAGTGACTGAAGTTTGAAAGATGCTGTCTCAGGAGCCTTGCTAAGTTGTTGCAGTGCATCTTGTAGATGGCATACATTGCTGCAGATGTGTGCTTGTGGTAGAGGGAGTGAATTCAGAAGGTTTTAGATGTTGCATCAATACTTCCCAGCAATCGGCCCAAGCCTGAATGTTGCCCGGGTCTTGTTACACATCGACATGGAGTGGCAGTTGGATTTAGATAAGTGCAAAATATTGCATTTTGCTCAGACAGACCAAGGTGGACGATTGCAGTTAATCACAGGGCCTGGGAGTGTTGTTGAATGGAGAACTCTAGCTGAGTATGAACGGAGATTCTTGAAAACGGCGTCACAAGTAGAGAAGCTGATAAAGAAGGCATTTGACACGCATCACTTCAGAGATCAAAAAACTTGCTCTAATATTTGGGACACGATGTTGCGGCTGCACCGGACATCAGTATGGTCACATCTGGAGTATAGCATACAGTTCTGTTGCCCTGCTATCGCTATGGTATTATTAAAATGGAAATAGTGCTGAAATGTTTCAAAAGGAGTGTTTGAGTTATAAGAAGCAGCTGGATCGGCTGGGACATTTTTCCTGGAACTTAGAAAGGCTGAGGGATTACCTTATAGGGGATTATGAAATAATGAGAGGTGTAGATTAGGTGAATAGCCAATGTCTTTTTTTCCCAGGACATGAGACTCCACAGCTCGATGGCATATGTTTAAGATGGGAGAAGAATGATTTAAAAAGTACCTGATGAGCAATTTTCTAGCACAGAAGATTGCGCAACTGTGGAACGAGTGACAAAGGAAGTGATAGAGGTGAGCTCAATTACAACCATTTAAAAGATATTCGTACAGGCACATGAATGGAAAAGGTTTTGAGGGATATGAGCCAATATGAGCATACAAATAGGTATAGTTCAGTTGAATAAAACTTGTTATCATTGGTGGATTGAACTTAATGACCGGTTTCTGTGCTGTGTGATGCTATGACTCTATGCTTGCTTGTTTCTATGTAATTATATGCAAGTATCAATGAAAATCCCCGGACTTGACCTCGTGCAGTTGAGAAATGGGCATTGATGAATCAACGTCAGTTGCTCGCCAATGATGAAGCAATCATTTGACCAATTGATTGAACAGAATCCTGAAGTTAGATCGAAAATTAGAGTGATTCTGTTGATTAATTTCTGGATACCTTCCTTCCATACTAATTGGTGACTGAATCTCCCAGTGTTCTGCACATCCAGCACCAAGTAGTATGTTCCCATCCTCGGTGTGACTGAGGAGCATGCCTGTAAACTGTAGCAGGTTATCACCAATCTGGTCAGATGGTCAGAAGATGCAAATTGAGATTAATCCAAAAAAGTGTCAGGCAATATACCTGGTGGGGAAGAAGGGTGACAAGGTAAGCGTTTACCAGTATTTTAGACGCAGTATTGCAAAATAAAGCAATAACAATCGCATTCTAAATTATTTTTGGTAAATTGTGATCATAACAAAATTGGATTCCACATTGGCCCTGAGAGTGCCATAACAAGCCCAAAACAAGAATCTTAATCTTGTATTCAGAGAAAGCTAATTGTACGGATGTGAAAAGGATATCGAATTAAGTTGATTTAGAAATTATCCTGAAGGCAATGGCAGCAAACCTTGGAAAACATTTAAAGAAATAAACCACAATCCAGTAACATGGAAATGTGAGTTGAATGTGACTGTCCTTGACATCCAGGCGACATTTTTCCAACTGTTAAATCAAAGATCTTGAGTTAAATTTGACTAAATAGGACTCAGAGGGGAAACCCTCTGTTGGATGGAACCCTACCTTGCACATACGAAGGTGGTTTTTGTTCTTGGAGGTCGGTCATCTCAGCTCAGGACATTTCTGTAGGAATTCTTTAGTATAGTGTCCTTGGCCAACCATATTTAGTTACTTCGTCAATGATACTCTCTCCATCGTAAGTTCAGAAGTGGAAATTTCCTTATGTTTGCACAATGTTGATCACCATTCATGACTGTTCTGATACTGAAGCAGTCCACGTTCAAAAGTGAGACTATCTGGACAATATCCAGCCTTGGGCTGAGAAGTGGTAAGTAAGATTTGAGCCATACAATTGCCAGACAATGATTGTTTGACCCATTGATATCTCAGCAGGGGACTTATGTCCTTGTGACTCAGAAGTGAGAGGACAGAATCAGCCGTCGCTGTGTTTTATGTTCAGGAAGTACATGTAACGGCGGTAGAGGTTAGGGGAAAACTCAGGTTAAAAAAACTTCTGTTTATCAAGCTTCAAACTGAATGTTTGAAGAGCTGTTAGTGTTTAGTATTTTATTATTATTTCATGTTGAATGTATCTGACGCTGGCATAGTGATTGGGAAAGTTTTAACAGAAAGGGCGATGGATGCTGGTTGAACAGTAAGTTTCAGAAACTCAGATAATTGAAAGGATAAACTTGTCTCCAGCGATGAGGTACTAAACATCGCAATGTTTCAAAGAGTTTCACCAGATGCAATGTGTTCAAATGGTCTCACCTCTGTGCTGCAATTTGTATCAAACCGTGGATGCCAACTGGAAAGTATTACATTAAATATCCTGGATCTGAATAACTATGAAACAGGCCTGATGTCAACATGTGGAAGGAATAAGTGAAGATGATTCACTGGGTGTTTTGCAACTTGAATCGTGGTCAGTTGGCAGGATAACTGCTGCGTGTGGCCAACCGTGTCAGTTCAATTCCCATAACCAATCATGAAAGACTTCTACTCGTCAATGTCTGCTCTTGCTTGAGTTGTAGTGACCCTCAGCTCAAACTTACCACCAATTGTCTCTTTCTGTAATAAGTGTGGCAATGTGCTGACTTCACGACAATTTGAACAGTCACATTTCATTGTGCATTTCATTTGATGATGATGAATTAAAATCTTTGACAAGATGCGTCTTTTTACAGCTGTGCTCTAATTTATGCACTAACAAGAGATAATTTCAATCATTTTTATTGGAAAGTAATGAAAAACCCTAAAGTTCTGAAGGTGGTAATAGTGGTGCAACAGGTAAATGTGGCTGAGAGGGTAGTGCCACTGCATCTGTGTCAGCAGTTTGAGGTTCGAGATGCAATTCCCACTCGAGGCCCTAATGTCTGATGATGGTGAGCTCTGAAGGTGATCAAACAGGTTTATGATCAGTCTGTGCATCCTTCTAACAATTACCAACAGCAGTCATTCAGATTAGGAGCTGCTCCCATATCATCTGGAGCCTCAGCCACCCCTGTTCATTGCTCCAAACAACAACAACAAACAACAATAAGCCTGGGCAGGCTTATACTGCCTATACTCAGAAACGTTCTGATACAAGGGTCACCGACTTGAAGCCTTGATTCTGTTTCTCTCTCTTTCTCCACCAATGCTGAGTTTCACCAGCACTTTCTGTTTTCGTTCATATTGCCAGCATCCACAGTTCTGTCGTTCTATTATTATGATAAATTTATGTTGTCACAGCTACTGAGACTTACTGAGCAAACAGTAACATATTGCTACGTGACATAGTTTATAGTCTGTAGAAACAATGTGGAGTCAGTAAGATCAATCGTGGTTTTGCATCGTCGATGGAACTGAAAACACAGGGAAAGTGAATCTCAACAGTGACTTGGTTAATGGTCAGACCGGGAGCATAAGAACGAGGAGCAGGAGTAGACCATTCAGCCCCTCCAAGTCTGCTCCACCATGTAATAGAATCATGGCTGATCTCATCTCGACTTCAACTCCACTTTCCTGCCCGGTGCTATAACCATTTAATCCATGACTGATTAAAAATCTGTCCATCTCTTCTTTAAATTTGCTCAATGTCCCGGCATTTGCTCCTCCCTTATCCAAAAATCCCCTCGTTCTAGGTTACTTCAACATGAACAAACATACTCTCGACGTGTACTATGTTAATCCCCTGTATCAACTTATGTTCCTCAATGAGATCTCTTCTCATTATCTCCCAAATGTAGACAGGATAGGCAGAAGCTGTTCAATCTCTCTTCTGGAATCAATCCAATGAGACTTCCCTAAACGACCTCCAAAGCAAATCCGTCCCTCGTCGAGTGAGGGGCCCATAACTGTACTCAATTGTCCAGGTGCGGTTTCACGAATGTCTTGTACAGTTACAGCAACAGTTCCCGATTTTATTCTTCATCCCTTTCGCAGTAAATGCCAAGGCTTCATTTACTTTCCTTGTAACAGGAAGGAGAAATGTCTTGAAGATGCCCTTGTCTGTGCACCATTGAGCTACAGTTTCAGTGTAAGAGCTTCA
>NW_025978129.1:0-1522 GCF_021869965.1 Rhincodon typus | reverse complement strand
CCAAAGTTTCAAAGAGATCACGTCTCGTTTTCCTGAACTTTAGAGAACACAGACTGGTCTCCGCAATCTCGCATCACAGGACAATCCCACTATCCCAGGGATTCATCTGGGAAAACTCTTTTTGCACCCCTTCTATGGAAATTTTGTTTTTTTTTTGAGTAAGGAGATCAAAATGGAATGCACTACTCCAAGTAATCTCATCAATGCTATACACAATTAAAGCATGACTTCCTACAACTGTACGTTAATCATCTTGTGCTAACATCCAACAAACCATTTGCCTTCCTAATTACTGGTGGTGCCTGCATGCTGGTTTTCAGATACATACAAACATGGAAACCTAGATCTCTTTGGATCTGAGCACTTTCTAATCTCATGGCCATTTAATAAGTATTCCAATCCTTAGTTACTTCGAACAAAGTGGATAACCGTGTGCTTATCCAAATGATCTTCTGCTGGAAATCTCTTGACCATTCACTTCGCCTGTACAATTTCTTTTGAAACCTCTTTGCATCATCCTGACAACACATATTTCCACCTGGTGTTTTTTTTTTTTAATGCAAAAATGTGGAAACATTAAATTTGGTCCGCATATCTGAATCGTATGCAAGAACAGCTCAGCCCCATATATTGCTCCTTACGGTTCATAAGTGGTCAGAGGCTGCCAATCTGAGAATAGCCCATATATTTCTACTGTCTGTTTTCTTACAGCAGACCAATGTTTTATCCACCTCCTTCGACCAAGACCTCTAATTTTACTTAATACCCTTAGCTGTAGGAATTTATCAAATGCCTTCTTAAAATCAGTGTATACTTCATTGACTGTTTTTTTTAAATAAAATCTTATTCACGGGACGTGGGCGTAACTGGATAGGCCAGCATTTTTTGACCACCTCTAAGTGCTCTGAGAGCAATTTAGAGTCAACCACATCTGGAGGCTCATGGAGGCCAGACCAGGCTGGCACGGCAGTTCCTTCCTGAAAGGAAGTAAAAGTGAACCAGATGGGTTTTTCCAATAATTATAATGGTTTCACGGTCATCAGCAGATTCTTAATTGCAGTATTTTATTTAATTGAATTTAAATTCCAAAATTACTGGTGGCAGGAATTGAACCTGGGTCCAGATTAACCTGAACCAGTCTCCAGGTTAACATTCCAGCAATAACACAGTAAAACCATCACTTCCATTATCTACTCTACTGGCAACCTTCTCAAACTGCTCAAAAACTTTGTTAAAAGTGATTATGATTTCAGAAATCTGTAGTGACTCATACCAATCAGATAATTGTTTTCTCGTTTAGAATATATTCTAAGATTTTCTCTGCCATTCACATCGGGGTAACAGGCTTGGAGTTCTGAATTTTCTCTCCGGATTCTTTTTAAATGTGAGATCACATTTGTGATATTTCCAATCTGTAAGTACCATTGTAGTGACTATTGAGCTTGAGCACTGTGTCCAGCATCTGTTTCTAAACTTCTTTCCAAACTCTGGGATGCAAATATCAGGTGTCATGGATTTCTCA
>NW_025978128.1:3707-6645 GCF_021869965.1 Rhincodon typus | reverse complement strand
CGACAGTCCATTATCGCTGATTTATCACTTTACAGAATATGGGCCCTTGGAATGCATCTTCTCAGGTATGGTACACCTACAGAGTTCCATATGTAGGATTTACACCACCAATGGCCAATCACCCACTGCCCCCTCCAACCTGAGTATCTTCAGTGTTCCCATTTAAGGATGTTCACCAACAAATGTTTTAAACAGAAGGTTTGACCATTGCACGGTCGGAAGATCCGGAGGGAAACTGAAGAAAGAGGTTCACAAAGGTGTGGGAACAAATATTAGAATTTGGAATGGAACACAGAGACTCCCGAAGATGTATACAAGGCCATTGCTGGAGGTATAAAGGGCTGAATCAGAATTTGGTACTTACAAAGGTTTCTGTAGTTGAATAGTTAGAGGTTGCTCACATGGTCTCACTGAGCAGGACAGATTCTCATGCAGAGCTGCTGGTATGGGGGGTGGGAAGTGGAAGCTACATTATTTGGTTTTTAGTTCCTCGGCAATCTGGTTCAGGACAGCTGTTCTTGAGCCAGCAGACCGCCTTCCATTTCTCTTGGCAGGAATCCTTTCTCTTCCCCTTGTTCTCCCCAACTTGCCTGCCTATGAAGCTGCCTTGTCCGAGGTGGCTACTCAGTTTGCTGTCGTGGAACGAATTTCAGAATGCAGTGACAGAAATGCTCTGCAACATCTTTCCAGCCTCTGGTTTTCTCAAAAGCTTGGAATTCTCTCGCCTTGAGAAGTACCCATTGTGCTGCCCAGGTGTGAATAGATTTCCCGAGTCTCCATGTGCGGTTCAGGCTGTGATAACAGAGCATGATTGATTGGATCCCCTACCCCTTCCCCTTATACTGAAGCCGGGAGCCTCTCATCCAAATTGGTACCCTGTCCCAGGAGAGGGAAATGACGTAGTCACAGGATAAAAGGGCGGCCATTTTTGTACTGAGATAAGGAGGCATTTCTTCACCCAGAGGCCGGGCACCTTTGAGATTTTCCACCCCTTCCCACCCCAAAGGGTTGTGAGCTGTCCTGTTGTTGAATATGTTTTGGGCTGTTATAGACAGAGTTCCGGGGTATTGAGGGATTGTTGGGCAAGAGCCAGGAGCTGGTGGGAAGACGGGGCGAAAATCCTGCGAGTTCAGCTGGGATCGGATTGAAGGGCAGGAGAGCATCAAGGGTCTGAATGGCCTCCAACTGTGCCTGTTTCTTCATGTCATCCCCTTCAACACGATCTTTGCACCCTCCCTATCTCTGTAATCTCCTCCAGCTCTTTCACCTCCTCCCTATCTCTCTCACCTCCTCCAGCCCCTCAACCCCTCCCTATCTCTGTAACCCCCTCCATCCCCTACAACCCCTCCCTATCTCTGTAACCTCCTCCACCCCCTGCACCCCCTCCCTATCTCTGTCACCCCCTCCATCTCCTACATGCCCTGTAACCTCCTCCAGCTCCTATACTGCCTTCCTATCTCTATCACCTCCTCCAGCCCCTACACCCCCTCCCTATCTCTATCACCTCCTGCAGCCCCTGCACCTCCTCCCTATCTCTGTAACTCCCTCCATCCCCTACACCCCCTCCCTATCTCTGTAACCTCCTCCGCCCCCTGCACCCCTCCCTATCTCTGTAACCTCATCCAGGCCCTACACCCCCTCCCTATCTCTGTAACCCCGTCCAGCCCCCTACACCCCCTCCCTATCTCTGTTACCGCCTCCCGCCCCCTACACTCCCTCCCTATCTCTGTAAGCTCAGAGGGGAATGAGAAAATGAGGTATCGGGATAAATGTTTCTGCTCTGACGGAGACAGAAGTTGGAACAGAAACAAGCCAGTGGCAGCTCTGGGGTGAGAGAGAGAGAGAGAGATGCAATCTCACAGCTGATAATCACACATCTATTTCTGATCTTTTGACACAAGAGTGGCGAGCAGCAGCAGTTGGAGCGTTAATGGCGGGGGGGGGAGTGGGTTTGAGAAAGAGACTGGCCCAAAAACAGTGAATTTTCCTCTTCTCGGCCTTGTCTTACCTGAGCTGGGGGAGAATGGATATGTTGACAGTGGGGCCCAGGCCTGCCTTTTAAGGCCAGGTCAACACAGAAGGACAGGAACTGGACGGAAACTGGGAAAAGGCCATTTGGCCCATCGATCTTGCTCTGCCATTCAACATGGTCATGGCTGGTTCCACCATCACTATTCCCATTTCCTCTCATAACCCTTGATCATCGATAGCTTGAACAACTTATCAAATGATCTCTGTCTGAAATATTCTCAAGATCTTGGCCTCCACAGCTTTCTGTGGGAGAGAACTCTCAGGTTGATCACCCTCTAAAGAAGTGTCTCCTCATCTCAGTCCTATCCCATATCCTGAGACTATGCCCACTCCCTGGATCTAGACTCCACCCAAAACAGGGGAAACATTCTCCCTGCATCTGGTCTGTCCAGCCCTGTTAGAATCTTGCACGTTTCAATCAGATCCTCCCTCTCTTCGTTCAGAACTCCAGTGAATACAGGCCCAGAAGAACCAACCTCTCCTCATGGTACCATCCTACCATCCCTGTTATCAGTCTCGTGAACTTCCACTGCACTCCCTCTGTGGCAAGAATATCCCTTCTCAAGGGGAGGGTGATCAAAACTGCACACAATACTCCAGGAGTGATGTCACCAAGACCCTGTATACCTGCAGTAAGACATCCCTGCTTCTGAACTCCAATCCTGTTGCAGTGATGGATTGGGAGATGCGAGTCAGTGTACAGAAATCTCCCTGAGAGAGAGCGAGGGGGGACTGAGAGAGGACTGAGAGACACCAGTCAGTGCACAGATATCTCCCTGAGAGAGAGAGAGGGGGGACTGAGAGACACCAGTCAGTGTACAGATATCTCCCAGAGAGAGAGAGAGAGGACTGAGAGACAACAGTCAGTGTACAGATATCTCCCTGAGAGAGAGAGAGGGGGGACTGA
>NW_025978128.1:0-3697 GCF_021869965.1 Rhincodon typus | reverse complement strand
GGGTACTGAGAGACACCAGTCAGTGTACAGATATCTCCCTGAGAGAGGGGACTTTGAGCAACCATTTCAATGTAGAGTGGGATGATGGCAGCTTGTGAGGTGTTGCAGATTTTGTTGTGATTGGTCGTTTCGCATGGACAGTTTGACACATTTGGATTTTATCTGTCTGTAGTTCTGACATTTCTTCACAAGAACAGTATATCAACCTCTCACTTTTACCACTGCTTTCTGAACATGACGTGTCACAGTCAAACACAGAATCTGCCTGAGTGTTCCTTCCTGCTATATGCAGCAAATGGCAATTTGGACTTGATTGGCACCACATCCACAAATATCCACCACTGATGCTCAGTCGCAGCAGTGTGTACATTGTCTAAGATGCACTGCAAATATTAACCATGACTCCTTAGATAGCACTTTCCCAATCCACGACCACTTCCATTCAGAAGGACAAGGGCAGCAGATACATGGAAATACCACCCCCTGCAATTTCCTCTCCAAGCCACTCACCATGCTGACTTAGAAACATATTGCTGTTCCTTCATTGTCACTGGCTCAAAATCCTGGAAATCCCTCTCTCAGGGCATCGTGGATCAACCTGCAGCATATGGACTGCAACAGTGTAAGAAGGCAGCTCAACACCACCTTCTCAAGGGGGCACCTAGGGACTGGCAAGAAATGCTGGCCTGCCATTGATACTCATGCATAAACATTTTAAATAGTCATCAGGTATGTACACAGTGGGAGTGAATGCGAAGTGGTTTGGGGTCCAATGGGATTGTATAGTGTCAGAGTGAGGGGAAGGATTTTCAGTCCATTGCAATTGTGTAGAATGGGAGTGAATGGGAAGGGGTTAGGTTCTTTGGAATTGTATGGAGTGGGAGTGAACAGGAAGGGGTTGGGGTGACTGACACTTTGATGTCCTCATAGCTTGGAAATATGTCACTCATTTTCATACCGCTCCGAGATGATGACCTCTCCCATAATGGGGGATGGACGACTGCCCTGTGTGAGATAATTTAAGATACAGGCTTCCCTGTCCTTAGCACTCTCTCAGACACGGCTGCTGTGAGGTCAGAAAGGAGCAGCAGGAAACACTGCACTGAGGTACGTGTGAAAGGAGCACTGCACTGAACTGGGACAATGTAGGGGTACAACACTGAGGGCAAAGTTATCAGCAGATAAAGACATGTTAGAAAATATGCAGAGAAAAGAACAGAGGGTTCAGGCTTGCACTATAAAGAAAGATGGATATCCGGGCATGAGTTACAGACTAGAAAAAAATCAAGAAGCTCGGGGTTGCTTACATACTGAATTACAAACACCCGGGAGTGAGTTACAGTCTGGAATCTAATCAAAGGGTTTGTGGTGGTTTATAAACAGAATAATAGATATTGGGAGTGAGTTACAGGCTGGAAGTTAATCAAAGCATTCGGGGTGGTTTATATACAGAATAACAGATACCGGGAATGAATGACAGACTGAAATCAGGAGTCTTAGAGTGTTTTAGATACAAAATAACACAGATAATTGGCAGTGAGGTACAAAAACAAGTTGCTGGAAAACCACAGCAGAAAGAGACAAAGGTAGGTGAGGACCTGGAAACAATCATTATTACGGAAGAGGTAGTGTTGGGCAAGCTAATGGAGCTAAGGATTGATAAGTCTCCTGGCCCTGATGGAATGCATCCCAGGGTCCTAAAAGAGATGGCGGGAGAAATAGCAGGTGCACTGGCGGTAATTTTCCAAAATTCGTTGGACTCTGGGGCAGTCCCAGCAGATTGGAAAACAGCAAATGTGACGCCACTGTTTAAAAAGGGAAGTAGACAAAAGATGGGGAATTATAGACCAGTTAGCTTAACCTCTGTAGTGGGGAAGATGCTTGAGTCTATTATCAAGGAAGAAAAAGCAAAGCATCTTGATAGAAATTGTCCCGTTGGGCAGACACAGCATGGGTTCATGAAGGGCAGGTCATGCTTGACAAATCTTTTGGAATTCTATGAAGACATTACGAGCAAGGTGGACAATGGGGACCCAGTGGATGTGGTGTACCTAGATTTCCAAAAGGCCTTCAACAAGGTGCCGCACAAGAGGCTACTGCATAAGATAAGGATGCATGGCGTTAAGGGTAAAGTATTAGCATAGATAGAGGATTGGTTGACTAACAGGAAGCAAAGAGTGGGGATAAATGAGTGCTATTCTAGCTGGCAGTGAGTGACTAGTGGTGTGTCTCAGGGACCGGTGTTGGGACCGCAATTATTTACAATTTATATAGATGATTTGGAGTTGGGGACCACGTGTAGGGTGTCAAAGTTTGCAGATGACACTAAGATGAGTGGCAGAGCAAAGTGTGCAGAGGACTGTGAAACTTTTCAGAGGAACATAGATACATTGAGTGAGTGGGCAAAGGTCTGGCAGATGGAATACAATGTAAATAAATGTGAAGTCATACATTTTGGTAGGAGTAATAGTAAAAAGGATTATTACTTGAATGGTAAAAAGTTGCAGCATGCTGCTATGCAGAGGGACCTGGTGTCCTTGTGCATGAATCACAGAAGGTAGGTCTGCAGGTACAACAAGTAATTAGGAAGGCAAATGGAATTTTGTCCTTCATTGCTAAAGGGATTGAGATTAAAAGCAGAGAGGTTATCTTGCAGCTGTATAAGGTGCTGGTGAGGCCACACCTGGGGTACTGTGTGCAGTTTTGGTCTCCTTACTTGAGAAAGGATGTACTGGCACTGGAGGGGGTGCAAAGGAGGTTCACTAGGTTGATTCCGGAGTTGAGGGGGTTGGCTTATGAGGAGAGACTGAGTAGATTGGGATTATATTCATTGGAATTCAGAAGATTGAGGGGGGATCTTATAGAAACATATAAAATTATGAAGGGAGTAGATAAGATAGAAGTAGAGAGGATGTTTCCACTGGCCAGTGAAGCTAGGACAAGAGGGCATAGCCTCGAGATTAGAGGGAGCAGATTTAGGACTGAATTGAGAAGGAACTTCTTCACCCAAGGGGTTGTTAATCTATGGAATTCCTTGCCCAGTGAAGTAGTTGACGCTACTTCAGTAAACGTTTTTAAAGATAAGGTAGATTTTTTTTGAACAATAAAGGAATTAAGGGAAACGGTGAGAACGCGGATAAGTGGATCTGAGTCCACGAAAAGATCAGCCATGATCTTATTGAATGGTGGAGCAGGCTCGAAGGGAAGTATGGCCTACTCCTGCTCCTAGTTCTTATGCCCAGCAACATCTGTGAAGAGAAATCAGAGTTAACATTTCGTATCTGGTGACCCTTCCTCAAAACGCACGCAGACATGGGGAGAACATACAAACTCCAAGCCAACAGTCGCCCGAGGGTGGAATTGAGCCCAGGACTGTGGTGCACTATGGCAGGAATGTGAACCACTGTGCCATCCCTGTGAGGGTCACTGGATCCGAAACGTTAACCCCGATTTCTCTTCACAGATGCTGCTAGACCTGCTGAGCTTTTCCAGCAACTTCTGTTTTTGTTTCTTGCATCTGCAGTTCTTTGGGTTTTTATTTACAGGGAGAGAGTTAGAGTTGAATCTCGTCATTGATTTCAGGGTGCTTTATGTTGAGAATAACAGATTCCTGAGAGGGAGGTACAGGCTGAAACCTAATCAGGCCGGTTTAGAACATAGAACATAGAACATTACAGCGCAGTACAGGCCCTTCGGC
>NW_025978127.1:0-6645 GCF_021869965.1 Rhincodon typus | reverse complement strand
CTGACGAAGGGTCTAGGCCCGAAACGTCAGCCTTTCTGCTCCTATGATGCGGCTTGGCCTGCTGTGTTCATCCAGCTCTACACCTTGTTTTCTCAGATTTTCCAGCATCTGCAGTTCCTACTATCTCAGTTCATATGCAACTGTCTCTTTGGAATATTGTTTAGAATTACTTTTATTCATTCATTAGATGTGGGAGTCACTGGCTGGGCCAGTATTTGTGCCCACCCCTAGTTGCCATTGAGAAGGTGGTACTGAACTGCCTCTTTGAACTGCTGTGGTCCTTTTGGTGTAGATGGATCTACAATCACGTTCGGGAGGAAGTTCCAGGATTTTGATTCAGTGGGTTGGATGGGACCTTGAGGTGGTGGTTTTCCTACATATCTGCTGTCCTTGTCCTTCTAAATGGAAATAGTTGCAGGCTTGGAAGGTGCAATCTCAGAAGCCTTGGTAAGCTTCTGCAATGCATCTTGTAAATGGTACATACAGGTGCTACTGAGCATCAATTATGGACAACATGGATGTTTGTGGATGTGGTGCTTCTTGAATGTTGTTGAACCAGCGGGAGTATTCGATCAAAGTCTGGACTTCTCCCTTGAAGATGGACTTGCAGAGCTGGCTCTGGGGAGTCAGGAGATGAGTTACTCACTGCAGTACTTTTTTTAGTTAGTCCAGTTGAATTTTTGATCAACGATTATCACCAGGATATTGATAACGGGTGAATCAATTATGGTAATGTCATTGAATGTCAAGGTGTGATAAGTTAGATTCTCTCTTTTTGGAGGAGGTCATTGCCTGGTACTTGTGCAAATGTTATTTGTCACTTGTCAGACCAAGCCTAGATATTGTTCAGGTCTCGCTGCATTTGCAGCAAAAATTGTTTCAGTAACTGAGGAGTCGCGAACGGTGCTGAACATTGTGCGATCATCGCCGAATATCCCCACTTCTGACCTTATGATGGAGGAAACGTCATTGACAAAGCAGCTGAAGATGATGAACACCATCCTGAAGAACTTCTACAGGGATATCCTGGGAGCTGAGATATCTGACCTCCATCAACCACAACCATCTTCCTTTGTACCAGGTATGATTCCAACCAGCAGACAATTTCTCCTGATTCCCATTGACTCAAGTTTTGCTGGGGCTCCTTGATGCCACACTAAATCAAATGTGGCAGTCACCTCACCTCTGGAATTCAGCTCTTTCGTCCATGTTTAAACAAAGGCTGTAATGAGGTCAGGAGCTGAGTGGCCCTGGTGGAAGTCAAGCCAAAATGAGCATCACTGAGCAGGTTATTTCTGAGCAGGTGCTGCTTGATAGCGCTGTTGTTGACACCTTCCATCACTTTACTGATGATCGAGAGTAGACTGATGGGATTGTAGTTGGTCAGTTTGGACTTGTCCTGCTTCCCACATATAGGATATACCTAGGCAATTTTCTACATTGTTGAGTAAATGCCTGCACTGTAGCTGCATTGTAACAGCTTGGCTAAGGTGTCACAAGTCTGGAGAACACATCTTCAGGACAATTGTTGGAATATTGTCAGGGCCCGCAACCTTTGCAGTATTCAGTGCATCTAGCTGTCTCTTGATATCATGTGGAGTGAATCAAGTTGGCTGAAGACTGGTATCTGTGATGCTGGGAACCTCTGAAGGAGGCCAAGATGGATAATCCCCTCATCACTTCTGGCTGAAGGTTATTGCGAATGCTTCAGCTTTTGTTTTGGACCAATGTGCTGGGCTCATCATTGAGAATGGGGATATTTGCAGAGCCTCCCTCTCCAGAGTGTTATCGAATTGTCCACTACCATTCACAACTGGATGTGGCAGGACTGCTGAACTTAGATGTGATCCATTGGTTGCGGGATCGCTTATCTCATCTCATGCTGTTTCTGCCGTTTAGCACGCAAGTAGTCCTATTTTGTTTCACCAGGTTGAGACCTCATTTTTAGTGCCTGGTTCTGCCCCTGCCATGCCCTCCTGCACTCCTCATTGACCAGACGTGCATTTCCATTTCTGTGTGCATATTAGATCAAACTGAGAAAAGAAAATATTTTCTTATGAATGCCATAAAATCTTTTTGGACTGATTATAATTTCAGCACACCACAAACAGGGTGATTCTATCAAGGTTGTGGATATTTTCATTCCATTTGAACCTCAGAGGTGGAGTTCGGAATAAACACAGAACTATGCTTAGAAGTTTGTGGGATTCGTGAAGGTTCACATATGCCAACCCACACTTTCAGCAGAAGACCAATTTATAAAAAGAAGCTTTAGTTATAGGGTTGGATGCACACATGTGCATTCCAAGGTTTAAAGAGGATTTGAAAGATTGCTTCAAAGCAGTGCAGTTATAACTTTTCCTCTCTTTTCAGGAAAGCCAGCCATTTGTCTCTGTGCTAATGGTTCAAGCTGATTCTGTGCCAAAAATGCATTTCATTGCTGTTTGCCCAGATTGTTCTGTGGTCTCATTCACCACTTTATATGGTGAAGCAAGCATCTTTTGTTTGCTGAGAAAACATAAGACTTGAGATTTTTTTTTAAAATTGGTATCCTGTCAGGGTTTCTTTTCTTTATTCTTTTACAGGATGTGGGAGTCACTGGCAAGGCCAGCATTTTATCCCCATTCCGAATGAACTGAGTGACTTGCTAGGCCATTTCAGAGCGCTGTTAAAAGTCAACCACACTGCTGTGGGTCTGTCCAGACCAAACAAGGATGGCAGATTTCCTTCCCCAAAGCACATTAGTGAACCAGATGGATTTTTTTTCCTTTTCAAAAATCTATAACAATTTCATGGTCACCATTACAGAGAATAGCTTTATATTCCAGATTTCTTCATTGAATTTAAACTTCATCAGCTGTCATGGTGTCATTTGAAAACACATTCCCAGGATTACAAGTCTAGTGACATCATCATTTTACCATAATCTAACACAATCTAGTTTGTAGCCAAATGTAAGCATGGAGGTGACAACACGAATTCCAATGTTATGCCTTACTGGGGCTGTACATTAGAAGTGAAGCCCCACTATTCGCAGATTCATTTAGAAAGTCTTTGACTTTAGTAAAGAACAAAAATTCTCCAACGTACTTATCTTTTAATCCAAAGTTGACAGAAAGCACAACCAGATTTCTGCATTTAACAAGATATCCATTACAAATAAATATATTTTGGCTACAGGTAAACATTTATGAACTATATACAACTATATTTATATACAACTCTACTAGTTAAAACACTAACTTCCATCTTAAACTCCCCCTACATCCACATACAGTCAGACACAAAAGGCATGGTGTTATAGGCAACAGAAAGACTGGGAAATTCAATGGTTCCCATTTACAAGGTTTGACAAGATAATCCTTTTGGTTTGTCAGGACTTGCTGCTCCTCAAACCTTCTTCTTTCACTTTCACTTACTTGTACGAGGCATGGAATGAGTGAGTGGTTTACACTTAGAAAGTCTTTGGCTTATTGATCAAAAGTCACAACTTACAGCAACTAATGATGGAAATAAACCAGCTTTCTTCAGGCTTGATGTGTTTTTTTTACAGCAGGGAAAAGGACGGTATCTATCTGGAGGTCTAAATAGAAATACAGACCGAAAACCTATTCAGCTACCTGGGAACCAATCAATAGTTGTTGGCAAGCAGCAGGCCTTGTCCATTGATAACTGGTCACAATTCCACAGACCAATCAGCTTCGTGTTGCTGGACAATTCTCGTTCTGTACACATTCCCTGGTTCCAGCTCATCTGCATCTAAATCTCCCCACAGCTTGAACGAAGCACCAGTGTAAACAGCACTTACAACAAGCCAGAATCTTTGATATTAAAACAGCCCTTTTCTTCACAATTCAAAAGTATAGAAAAATAAAAAAAGATAGTGTTGAAATAACTTCACAGAGGCTGATGTCTGGTCACCAAGTTACTCTTTATTTACACATGAACAGTCCTTGATAGTAGTAGTGCCTCAAAGAGTCAGGCACCACTGTCTGTATCCCTGAGACTCAACCTTTTCATGTCAGTCAGGGCTCTCTGATTGGACCATATTAACAGCCCCGATCAGGGAACTCATATTCTATGATCTTCAGCTGGCTGACCTCCTTACAATCACTACATTCTCTCCCACCACCCAGATTCCACAGACATAGACTGGTCCTTATTCTCGTGAGAGCCTCCTGAAGCATTTAGCACTGGGTCAGGTTCCTCTGACTCAGAGTCTGACAAGGGCAGTGTGTAACACACAGGAGCTCACCTCTTCTGCCTGGAGCACCTCGGTTGAATTTCACTCTCTTCTTCTGGCTGCAATGGCATTGAGGTGGCTACTTCTGTCACGTCCACCTCTGATTTGGAGGACTCAACAATGTTGGACGTAGAGGGTGAATCCATGGGTTCCAACAGCATTGTTGAATGTTTCAAGGGGCAGGGCCTGTTTTCCTCCCACGCCGTTTGTAAATTCATGGTCTTCAAATGGTCCACATGCTTAGTCAGGACCATCACACCTTTATAAGTCACTGGTCCTGACTTCACATCAACCATGCCCCTTACCCCATGCTGGGCCATTTCCGTAACTGTTACCCCAAACGTTATCCCCTGTTTCAAACTATATCTCTCGCTTGGTGGAGTTTTGGATCTGGCATTGGTGTTCCTCATGCTGTTTCACCTCTCAGCTCCACCCCAGTCCGGGAAGATCAGACTTAACCTGGTGCAGAGTCTTCTACCTATTAGCAACTCTGCCCGTTCTGTCCTTGTTGTTGTGTGTAGGTGGCTCTATAATCAAACAAGAACTGTGACAACACAGTATCTATTAAGGCTGTAGACTGTTTCTTCAATTCAACCTTCAAAGTTTGGACCACTCTTACTGCCAGGCCATTGGATGATGGGTGGTATGGAGCAGTCCTTATGTTGAATCCCAGAAATAACCAAATTCCCTACAGATAAACGATGACTCGTGATCTGTGACCAACATTTCAAGGACTCTGTGTGTTGCAAAAGACATGCACAGTTTTCCAATCATCGTCCCAATGTTTGACTTATGGATTCTATGCACGTCCAACCACTATGAATGGGCGTCTACAATGACTCAGAACATTGAACCCATGGCATATTTTGGGTTTATTCTGATAAGTTGAATGGCCATTGTAAACAGAATTCTAAGAATAACTGCAGATTTAGGTTAACAATTAGAAAAACTGGATAAAATGTGAAGGCAAATATAACGCATGCATCTGAAGAAAGAGCAGGAGGATGGGGCACTAAATGGATTCTTCTTCAAGAAAACATGCAGGTTCGAATAGTCTCCTGCTGTGCGATCCATGTGTCAGATTGGAAGAGGAGAAGGGAGAAGTGACCAGAGCTTGAAAAGAAGTGGCAAGCTACATCCAATATCCAGAGCTCTTCAAATTCAATCACTGTAGCTAAAGATGCTTCTCAGCAACTACACATATATAAAACGTTAAACGTGCAATTGAAGCAAGATGGAAATTTGAACTACGGCCAAAAGGATTAAAAACAAGGAAGGATTAATTAATAAGGAATCTGATGTAACCTCAAAGGCAAAACCATCACTAGTTTTTCCAGTGGAAGTTTAGCATTCTGCAGATGTAATGATCAGATCTAAATCATTCATTGCCTAATAAAGAATGCATGACAAGGATGCATGTGATAATAGTTCAGAGGCCTACAATTTAACTACGTCCCACATTTCCTCCTGAAATTGTCTTGATTGGCTCCACATGATAACTGGAAGACAAAAGTTAGTAAAATTTCCACTTTGTGTACTTCCAATTGGTAATAAATTTGTGGAGTGTTTTGTGACATTATGACCATTTGCAGTCCATTGTGATATCCCCAGTAAGTGCATCAGGAAGTAGAAAAGCTGTCCTGCAAGATATTTCCTTTGATTTTGGTTCACATTAGCTGACTGCAAATCAACAAAAACATTGTGAAACATTACATTGTTAATGTCTCTACTGGTTCGTAATAGCAACAATGCTATCATCTCCTCATGATAGACATGGGCTAGCTTCAAGGAACAGCCAACCAAACAACACTGCAGAATTTAGCATTAAGATACTTCTACACCCTCCCAAGTGACACACAAATTTGTTTCTCATAAATTCTCTCATTGCAAATTGTATTTCAATCTTATATATATTTTATATTATGATAAATGCGTAGCCTAGGCATAATCTGGACTAGCCTAGTATTATAATTACTCCCTAACCCTACCAAGTCCCTGACCTTAGCTGATATCCAGAGGAAAGATGAAAACCTACACATGCAGGTTTCAGGAAACATCAACTATCTAATGGAACTCCACTCCAGATTTTTGTTGGGTTTACTCCCTACTCTTGCAACTTTCAAATGTACAGCACTTTTTAATGAAAAAAAAACCTGTTAATACCACATGTTCTTCTGGGCTGTATTTAGACAGAATCAGAAATGGTTCAGTTGGGTAGCCTCTGAATCAAAAGGCTGTGGTTTCATGTACTTGAAGATAAAGACTTAGCAAAAAAAAAAAAAAAAAATCTAGGTTTATACTCCTATACAGCATTGAGGAAATACTGCACTACTGGTAATGCTGGCTTTTGAATGGAACATTAAATCAAAAGCTCCAGAGATAGTAGGAACTGCAGATGCTGG
>NW_025978126.1:839-6645 GCF_021869965.1 Rhincodon typus | reverse complement strand
GTGTGTGTGTGTGTGTGTGTGAGAGAGTGTGTGTGTGTGTATGAGTGTGTGTGTGTGTGTGCGTGTGTGAGTGTGTGGTGTGTGTGTGTGAGAGAGAATGTGTGTGTGTGTGAGAGTGTGAGAGAGAGTGTGTGTGAGTGTGTGAGTGTGTGTGTGTGAGTGTGTGTGCGTGTGTGAGAGAGAGTGTGCGTGTGTGTGAGAGTGTGTGTGAGTGTATGTATGTGTGTGTGTGTGAGTGTGTGTATGTGTGAGTGTGTGAGTGTGTGTGTGAGAGAGAGTGTGTGTGTGTTTGTGTGAATGTGTGTGTGAGAGTGTGTGTGTGTGTGTGTGTGTGTCGGGGGGGTGGTGGTTGGGGGTGAGGGGTGTAGTTTTGGCTGTATGGAAAGTTAGAAAATCAAAGCTAAAGGAGTAGATGGGTTTGCAGGTTAGTGATGGGGTTGGTTGTTACCAGAAAAGAAAAGGATGGGACAGTATGTGTGAATCTCATATTGTCCCAAGTAATCATGAAAGTGTAGGGAAACTTGATAATAGAACAAACTTCAAGTCTTTGTATCTTAACACACAAAGGCACTCGGAATAAGATAGGCGAACTGATGGTGCAAATTGAGATCAGTTGAGGTCACAAGGTGGGAGGGCTCAGGCAGGGTTATTAAAGTGTCCAGAAAAAGTAAGTGAACAGAAAGTATGGAAAGTGTCAGCAATTAAACTTCAGACACAGCAGATAAGGGGACAACTATGAGAAGTTGGGTGGTCAACACAGGACTGAGAGTGTTGTATTCAACTGCGAAACAAGGTCAATGAGTTTGTAGAACAGATTGAAATTGGCCAGTGTGATGTTGTGGGTATCACAGAGATGTGGCTGCAAGAGGATCAGGGCTGGGAACTGAATATCCAAAGATACAAATCCTATCGAAAGGACAGGTAGATGGGCAGAGGTTACCTTGTTAGTAAGAAATGAAATTAAATCGATAGCAAGAAGCAATGTAGAGTTGGAAGGCATACAAACTGTGTGGGTAGAGTTGTGGAGCCACAAAGGAGAGAAGGACCCTAATGGAAGTTGTGTACAGGCCTCCTAGCAGTATTCAGGATGTGGGGAAGAAAATAAATCAGGAGAGAGAAAATTGATGCAAGAAAGACACTATTACAATGATCATGAGGAACTTCAATATGCAGGTGGCATGGGGAAAATTAGGATGTAGGAGTTGGTGGATTGAGTTTGTAAATGCAGACCTTTGTGAAACCTCTCATGGGGAAAACGATAACCCTTCACATTGAAACCCCTTATACTAGTGAAAGTGTAAAGAATAAAATTCAGGGCAAGGAATGTATTCCCCCTGATCAGCGGCGACTGGTTTGTTTTTGCTGGAAAACAGTTGAAGGACTGCTGTACACTCTCTGATTATAACATCCAAAAGGAATCTACTTTGCACCTTGTATTGAGACTTTGTGGTGGTGCCAAGGAGAGACAGAAGTCTTACACCACACCAGAGAGAAAAAAAAACCATAAGAGATAAGAAGGCCAAGCTCACTCTCCTAAAATATTACAAGGTCGATGAGCATGGAAAGATACATAATTACACATAGAATAAGCTATGATGGAAACAAGAAAATCGGGTTGTGCGTGGGTCCCAAGAAAAGGAATTTGTGGAATACAAGATGGTATTTTGGAGCACCTTCTGGTGGAACCCCCTGGGGAACAGGTGATTCTGGATTTGGTGATGTGTAATGAGGCAGACTTGATGAGTTTAAGGTAAAGGAACCCCTCGGGGATAGTGACCATAATATGATAGAATTCACCCTGCAGTTTGAGAAGCTGGAATCAGATGTAACTATATTACAGTTGAGTAAATGTAACTATAAAGGCCTGAGGGAGGAGCTGGCCAGAGTTGATTGGAAGGGGAGCCGAGCAGGGAAGACGATGGAGCAGCTATGGCAGGAATTTCTGGGGATAATTTGGGAGGCACAGCAGAAAGTCATCCCAAGGAAGAAGAAACATACTAAAGGAAGGATGAAGTGACCATGGATGACAAGGGAAGTCAGGGACAGCATAAAAGCAAAAGATAAAGCATACGATGTGGTGAAGATTTGTGGGAAGCCAGAGGATTGGGAAGCCTTTAAAAACCAGCAGAGGATAACTAAAAACACAATAGGGGTTGGGGGGAGATGCAATATGAGGCTAAGCTAGCTAGTAACATAAAAATAAGATTGCAAGAGTTTTTTTGATCTATAAAAAGTAACAAAGAGGATGAGTGAACATTGGACAGCTGGAAAATGAGGCTGGAGAAGTAGTAATGGGGAACAAAGAAATGGCAGAGGAACTGAATAGGTACTTAGGAAGGCACCAGCAGCATAGCAGAACCTCAAGAGAGTCAGGGGGCAGAGGTGAGTGTAGAGGTCATCACTGGGGAAGTTGAAAGGTCAGAAGGTGGATAAATCACCCAGACCAGATGGACTACACCCCAGGGTTCTGAAGGAGACAGCTGAGGAGATTGTGGAGGCATTGGTGGTGATCTTTCAGGAATCACTGGAGTCATGGAGGGTCCCAGACGACTGGAAAATGACGATTGTAACACCACCTGTTTAAAAAGGGAGGGAGGCAGAAGACAGGAAACTATAGGCCAGTTACCTTACCCTCAATCGTTGGTGTGACGTTAGATTCCATTACTAAAGGCGAGATTGTGGAGTGCTTGATAGAATTCTTTCAGGAGGTATCATAGAATCCCTGCACGGTGGAAGCAGGCCATTCGGCCCACCGACCCAAACCCCTACCCTATCCCTGTAACTCTGCATTTCCCATGGCCAATCCACCCTAACCTGCACATCTTTGGACTGTGGGAGGAAACCGGAGCACCCGGAGGAAACCCACGCAGACACGGGGAGAATGTGCAAACTCCACACAGACAGTCACCCGAGGCTGGAATCAAACCCTGGTCCCTGGCACTGTGAGGCAGCAGTGCTAACCACTGAGCCACCAAAATGAGCAAGTTTGCTCAAAGGAGAGCCAGTGAACGTGATCTATTTGGATTTCCAGAAGGCCTTTGACAAGATGCCCCACAGGAGACTGCTAAATAAAAGCCCATGGTGTTAAGGGCAAAGTACCAGCTTAGATAGGGGATTGGCAAACTGGCAGAAGGCAGAGCGTGGGGGTTAAGGGGCCATTTTCAGGAAGGCAACCAATGACCAGTGGAGTTCCACAGGGCTTCACAACTTTTCACATTATACATCAACGATCTGGACTAAGGAACAAAAGACACAAATTTAGGTGGAGGGACAGATAGTGTTGGGGAAGTGGGCAGGCTGCAGAAGGCCTTAGACAGGGTAGGAGTGTTAGCAAAGAAGTGGCAGATGGAATACAATGTGGGAAAGTGTGAGGCCATGCACTTTGGTAGGAAAAATAGAGGCATAGACTATTTTCTAACAAGGAAAGGCTTCAGAAATCTGAAGCTCAAAGGGACTGAAGAGCCCCTGGTTCAGGATTCTCTTAAGGTTAACGTGCAGGTTCAGTTGGAAGTTAGGAAGGCACATGTTAGCATTCATTTCAAGAGGGCTAAAATATAAGAGCAGGGATGTACTGCTGAGGCTGTATAAGGCTCTGGTCAGACCGTGTTTAGAATATTGAGAGCAGTTTTAGGCTTCATATCTAGGGAAGGATGTGCTGGCGTTGGAGGGGGTCCAGAGGAGGTTTACAAGAATGATCCCGGGGATGAAGGGCTTGTCATATGAGGAGCAGTTGAGGACTCTGTGTCTGTACTGGATGGAATTTAGAACGATGAGGGGGAATCTGATTGAAACTTATAGAATACTGAGAGGCCTCGATAGAGTGAGCATGGAGAAGATTTTTACACAGGTAGGAGAGACCAGGACCTGAGGGCACAGTGTCAGAGTGAAGGGATGGCCCTTTAGAACTGAGATGAGGTGGAATTTCTTCAGCCAGAAGCTGGTTAATCTGTGGGACTTTCTGAACAGAGAGCTTTACTCTGTATCTAACCCTGTGCTGTCCCTGCCCTGAGAGTGTTTGATGGGGGGACAGTGTAGAGACAACTTTACTCTGTATCTAACCCCATGCTGTCCCTGTCCTGGGAGTGTTTGATGGGGGGACAGTGTAGAGGGAACTTTACTCTGTATCTAACCCCATGCTGTCCCTGTCCTGGGAGTGTGTGATGGGGGGACAGTGTAGAGGGAACTTTACTCTGTATCTAACCCCATGCTGTCCCTGTCCTGGGAGTGTTTGATGGGGAGCAGTGTAGAGGGAGCTTTACTCTGTATCTAACCCCGTGCTGTCCCTGACCCTGGGAGTGTTTGATGGAGACAGTGTTCAGAATGCTTCAGTCTGTGTCGAGCCAGTGCTATAATGAATGCCACTATTGGTGAAAGTATCTCATCACTTTGCAATAAGTTTTTAAAAATCTATTATAAATATGAATATTGAAGCCTACCATGAGACTTCCTTGAAATTGGTGGGAGTGTTGTGTTTGTGTGTCCCTGCTCCTATTATCCCATGCCCTCCAGTAGCTCCACCATATCTGGGAATGATATTTATACAGTGCAGGTCCGCACTCCATTTGAGCTGAGGAAACATTTCCTTTGGGATTTGCGTTGCTGCAATTGTTCACAGATAGCCATTTCGAGCTACCTGACATGCCAGTAGATGGTGCTCTGAAGGAAATTGCACATGAAATGGCATTGACCACCGCAAGATGGCATTATGTTCTCATTACAAAGCACTCCAATTCTTTCTGAAGAAAAATGACATTCCAATTTTTTCTTTGTCCCAAGAGTGCCCAAAGTTGAAAATAAGGGTTTATACATTCCGGATGTCACTATTATTTCGAACAAAATAAAACAAGGAGCTATGGATGCCGGAGACCTGAAAAAAGACAGAAAAGGCTGGCGAAACTCAGTGCATATGACAGCATCTATGGGGGAAAAAAAAGCAGAGCTAACATTTTAAAACTTTAACTTTACTTTCTCTCCACAAATGCCGCTGCTGAGTTTCGTCAGCAATTTCTGTTGTCATCTCTATTTGTTCTGATCTTCTGATAACATGACTGAATGCATCAACTGAATTGTCCCTTAAAGATATATTTACAGCTTTTACTGAAAGAACTCAGCTAAGCCTGTATGTGAGCTTGATGTTTTGCTCACGAAGTCAAATGTGGGTCGTGTGCTCAATGTTTGAGAATTCATCGAAACCAATTCATTTAACGGAACTGTTTGACTGTTTTACTTCATCTGATGGCAGCAAGATGGAAAGGAGAGTAAGATGCCAAGAGGGCATGAGGAGGTGACAAGGGGTTTATGTGAATGGGCAAAGATCTGACAAATAGAGTAAAATGATGGAAAATGTGGAATTGCCAATGTTTGGCAGGAAAAATCAAAAATGCATATTGTCCAAATGCTGAGAGATTGCAGAACTTTGACATGCAGTGGGTTTTGGGTGTCCTGGTGGATGAATTGTGAAAGGTTTGTATTCAGACACAGCGAGTAATTAGGAAACCAAAGCAGAATATTATCGTTTATTGTGAGGGGAATTGAACAGAGAAGTTGGATGTTTATGCTTCAGTTATACACTGAGACCGGACCTGAAGCACTGTGCACAATATTGGCCATCTTGTTTAAGGAAGGATATAAATGCATTGGAACACAGTTCAGAGAGGGAATACGTGACAAATATCTGGAATGGGTGGGATGTCTTATAAGGAAAAGCTTGACGAGTGAGGGCTGGAGTTTAGAAGGGTGAGAGGTGACTTGATTGAAACATATCAAATCCTGGGGTGGGGGAGGCGGAATCTTAACAGGGTGAATG
>NW_025978126.1:0-739 GCF_021869965.1 Rhincodon typus | reverse complement strand
ATGGGCTGAACCTTATGCTTTTTTGGCTGAGTGCAAATTGTGGAAGGGATTCTTACTGTGAGGTCCAGAGAGATTTCTCACCACACCTTACCAAACTTGGCAATGTGCGCCACCATTAGTGGCATTCCTTCTGTCTGATTCTAACCCCTTCCAAGACTTGCCATTCCTGGAACAACCCTCCTCTCACAGGATATCAGACAGTCACCCGAGGGTGGAATCGAACCCAGATCCCTGGCACTGTGAGGCAGCAGAGCTAACCACTGAACCGCCATGCTGCCCTTTCAGATACTCTATCACCGTAGTCACTGTTTACCCACCTGGCCACTCAGTCTACCTGTCCTTACCCTCTCTAGGCCACCACTTCTCTGTAGCCTATGCCCGTGAGATATACCCACATCTTGTCGCTGTTCACTGGGGGGCAACCAGACAATTCCAAACATGACCTTTCATTTACAGCCAGCAAAAGTCAATGCCAGTGAAACAAACAGAGGCTGTAGGTTACCCCCACAATGACAACCGTGGCCAACAACTCTGCTACAGTCCACAATTGTCTCCTGCACCCAGCTCACGTTTGGTTTATTATTGTCACATGTACCGTGATACAGTGAAAAGTATTGTATTGCATGCTAACCAGACAAATCCTACCTTACATAAGTACATCAGGGGAATAGAACAGAATGCAGAATATAGTGTTACAGCTACAAAGAAGGTACAGAAGAGAGATCAACTCTAATATATG
>NW_025978125.1:195-6645 GCF_021869965.1 Rhincodon typus | reverse complement strand
AAGAGGCTGCTGCTGCACGAGGTAAGTTTTTAAAAAGGAAAAGAAAAATCTTACCTTCCCGTCAGCACCCTGGCTCACACTCCCGCTGCTCCAAACCTTATTACTAGCCTGCCATGCAGGACCTTGTCAAAGGCCTTACTAAAGTCCATATAGACAACATCCACAGCCCTAACCTCATCTATCCAATTGGGTACCTCTTCAAAAAGCTTTAAAAGATTTGTCAGGCATGACTTCCCACGCACAAATGCATGCTGACTATTTCCAATCAGACCTTGACTGTCCAAATGTTGGTTGATCCTGTCCCTCAGTATCCTCTCCAATAAACTGCCGACCACTGATATCAGGCTCACTGGCCTGTAGTTCCCTGGCTTACCTTTGCTGTCTTTCTTAAAGAATAGAACAACATTAGCCACCCTCCAGTCTTCCTGAACTTCACCAGTGGCTACACATGAAGCAAAAATCTCCGCAAGGGCCTCTGCACTTTCTTGCCTAGCCGTCCACAACATCCGAGAATGGCACAGGTAATTCATCCACCTGAAGGCTGCAAACACCAGCTCTATGGTAATATGTATGCGGTCCAAAATATCTTCACTTCTTTCCCTTATTTCCTTGGCATCCACGATTCTATCCTCAGTAAACATGGAGGATAAATAACCATTAAAAATCCCCATTTCCTGGGGCTCTATACGTAGGCTGCCATGCTGATTTTTAAGGGGACCTATTCTCTCCCTAGCTTCCCTTTTACTCTTAATATAGCTATAGAACTGCTTGGGATTATCTTTAACCTTATCTGCCAGATCCATCTCATACCCTTTTTTTGCTCTTTTGATTTCCCTCTCAAGTATGCTTCTACACTTTTTATTGTTATCCAGGGATTCACTTAAGCCCAATAGCTTAAAATCAATGTATGGCTTCTTTTTCGTTTTCCTGACCAGAGCCTCAATATCCCTCAATAACTCAGCTCACCTTCTTTTCTCATGTATGTCAATTTCTGCTGTTCAAATGCATGACGTTATTAGTCTGTACCATTCAGTTTGTTCTATGTGAATGTGTGAGTGCAGTTCTCAATCTATGCCTGTTTCTACTAGGAGAATGCTTGAGTCTTGTTACCAGTCCCTACATGTCCATTCTGCTGTATCAACATAAGAGTGCAGTCATTAATCTGAACCAATCAATTTCTGCTCCGTCAATATGTAGATTTAGTTATTAAACTTGTTGTTTCTGCTGGGCAGATGTGAGTGTAGTTATCACACTGTAGCTGGGAGATTTTGTTCTATGAATATTTTTGTGCCGTTATCACACTGTACCTGCCAGTTTTAACTTTGTGAAAATGACAGTGTGGTTCTAAATCTGTAACTGTCAGATTTTCCTTGGTGAGTTTGTTTGTACAATTATCAGTCTATCCCTGAAATATTCTGGTGTGTGAATGCGTCATTGGAGTTATCATTCTGAGCCTATCAGTCTTTGCTAGGTGAATATATCAGTGTTTCGTCCTAATTTGTCCCTGTCAGTTTCCGGTCATGTGAAAACGATAACTAATTTGCCAATCTGGTTATGTTTATTTGTGCTCTGTGAATGTTTGGCAGCAGTTATCATTCTGTACCTGTCAGGTTATGCTTGATGAATAACTTTTCACAGTCTATCCATGGCAGTTTCTGTTGTAAGAATGCCAGAGTTTAGTTATCACGCTGTTGCTGCCAGGCTCTGCTATGTGAATGTCTGATTGCTTTTATCAGTCTTTCCCTCTCAGTTTCTTTGATGTGCGCATGTGAGTTTGGTTATCAATTTGTACCTGCCATTTTCTGGTATGTGAATATGAGAGTTTGAATGTCAAACAGTACCTGTCAGCTTCTGCTGTGTCAATATTTGAGCGCAGTTATCAATCTGTTCCCGACAGTTTCTGATACACAAAGGATGGGAGTGTAGTTATCTATCTGTACCTGCTAGTTTCAGCTATGAAAATACATGAACGCAGTTACCAATCTATGCCTGTCAGTTTCCGCTATGTTAAAATGTGAGTTGAGTTATCAATCGGTACCTGTGAATTCCTGCTCTGTGAATGTAGGACTGTCATTATCAGTCTCTACCTCAAAGTTTCTGTTATGTGAATATGTGAATTTAGTTATTGATCCGTACCTGTCAGTTTGTCATGTGAATCTGTGATTGTTGTCATCAATGTGCCAGTGTCAGTTTCTGTAATTCAAATGGGTGACTGTAGTCATTAACCTGTCCTTTTAGTTTCTGCTGTGTTAATATGTGAGTGTCGTTATCCATCTATGCCTGTCAGTTCTTGCTATGTAAATATATAACTGTCATCATCAGTCTTTACCTGTCAGTCTCTGCTATGTGAATGAGAGTTCAGTAATTTATCTATACCTGACAATTTGTTAGGTTTATGCGTGTCAGTTAATATTCTGTGAAACTGGGAGAGTTATCATTAGTTTGTTCCTGTCAGTTTCTGTATTGTGAATACGAGAGTGCAGTTATCAATTGTTTCTCAGACAGTCACTGCTATGTGAATGTGAGAGTGTACTTACCAATCTGTCCCTGTCAGATTTTGCGCTGCAAATATGACAGTGTAGTTGTTAGTCAGTACCTGTCATTTTCTGTGACATGAATGTTCGTATAATTATGATTCTCTCCCTGCCAATTTATGCAATGTGAACATGAGCCTAATATCAATCTGTACCTATCAGTTTTTGTTTTAAGCTCTGTGACTGAGTGTCATTTTCAATCTTTATAGTTTCTGCTATTACAATATTTGAGTTTAGTTATCAATCTAATGGTAGTTTCTGCCAGGTGACTATTTGAGCACAATTATCAATCTGTAACTGACACTTTCTGAATAGCAAATATGGAAGTGCAGTTGTCAGCCTGTTCCGGTTGGTATGTGCAATGTGAATAAGGGAGTGTAGTTATCTGTCAAGTTTCTGTCATGTCAACCTGAGAGTGTCATGAATCTGTCCCTGAAAGTTACTGTAATATGAATGTGTGACTGTAGTTATCAACCTGTCCCTGTCACTTTCTGCCGTGGGGAGAAGATGACTGTAGTTATCAACCTGTTCCTGTAAATTTCTGGTATGTGGGAACCTGAGTATATTTATCATTCTCTTCCTGGCAGTTTCTCTTCAGTGAATATGTTTCTGAAATGATCAATCTGTCCATGACACTGTTTTGCTATGTAAGTGTTTAGTTATCAATCTGTATCCAGCAGTTTCAGTTATGACAGTCTGAAAGAGTAGTTATTAAGGTTTTTAATCCATACAGATCAGGTACTCAAAAGTTTCCTACTATGTCTGTACTCAATATCAACTTCATATATGTTCATTGTAACTATGTAACAGCTTGGTCTATTTGAATACTTTGATTGTAACTTTAAAAATGGCCTTGTTTAACGTGCATTCAATGCAGTTATTGAGTGCATATTTGTGAAGAAGATTCAATCTATCCCTTTTCAAATGCTGTGAATGACAATAGGCTTTCAAAAATGAACGTTCCTGGAACTGTGCTAGTTTAGAGAGAAAAAAAACATGATACATTTATATTTTGTTGGTGGTGTTTGACCCTTGGATTGAATGTATATCTCTGGAAATTGAACTCAATGCAAGTCTTACTCAATCAGCTCTGTGACCATGGAAAGGACATTCTCCGCTCTGACAGTGCAAACATACCTGTTGTTTGGTAAGAGCAGCTGGTCACACTTGGTGCTGTACCACGGAAATATTACATTATCTTGGCCCATCAAATATTTGTCTGGAAAAAGACAAAAGAGAATTCTCCTATAGATCAACATCCAAGTTTGAAAATATCAATACTGATTAGTGCAAAATTTAGTCAATACTCATGTTAATGCCTTGTTTTAAAGCAAGCAATTTGAATAGAGAAGGGTCAGGTTCCATAATTACCCTGAGCTCCTCCTCGTCGCATTCTTTTTTGAGAAATTCTAAAACAATTTACTAAGATACAAAACTAACCAACACCTGTACGGTTCCATGAATGGAATGCTTACACAGTGCAATACCCAGCTCCCAATGCACTAACTAATGAAGGGAAAAACAACAGGCACTATTTCAAATATTTTACTTGAGCCTCTTAACCCGGCGACTGCTACATTTATCCTTTACAGGATTAGCATATTTGTATGAAGTGCTTTCACGATTCAATACCAATTCGCAACAAACAACGTGAAACAGAAGCTAAACGATGATCTTCCATCAGTGTTCAGAGAATCAAAAACCAGAAGAATGACCCCCAGCAGCTTCTTGCCGCTGTGTCTCCCTCAGCAGGGCCACACACAGCCCGAGAAAGGCCTCTCTCTCACCTCTCACCCCCGCCCAGGCCGCTCACTCCAACTTCCAGGACCTGTTCCGGCCCCGTTCGGCCTCTTACAAACAGTTCCCGGTTCTCCCTGAACTGAGCCCGAATCAATGCCGCTGTCGGAACCCCGCTCTGTGTCCCAGACTCACATCTCGATGTGCTGCTGGAAGGAGCCTGCTGTTCCCTCGCTTCCCTGAGCGCTGGTCTCTCCATTGCAGTCTGTTTCAAACAAACCTCTTGCACTCACGAAGGAAATGCTCCTCAATGGCAGCGCTGGGAGAGAACCCCACGCATGCGCTCCTCTCGTCAGCACCAAGGACCGTGTTGGGTCGGGGGGGGTGGGAGGGGGGAAAGGCCAGCATCGCGCATGCGCTGTTTTCCCAATGATTCCCAGAAACAAACATGAATGGGTCATTCGGAGATAACAAGGTGTAGAGCTGGATGAACACAGCAGGCCAAGCTGCATCATAGGAGCCGGAAGGCTGACCTTTCGGGTCTAGACCCTTCATCAGAAATGGGGGAGGGGAAGGGGGTTCTGAAATAAATAGGGAGAGAGGGGGAGGCGGATAGAAGAGATCCCCTGAAGTTTGTCTGGAGGGAGGAGGGTAACTTCTTCAGGGTAGGCATCCTTAGAATAGGCTTCCCCAATTCCCTTTACTCCCAGTTTGAGCAAAGCGGCTGGGGGCTGTGGGGGAAAGGGCAGAGAACGTTACACGCTGGAGCATTGGCCTTGATGAAGCTCCAATGGAGCTCATTCCCGGGCCACGTTAATAGCTGCCTCCCTCCGGCTCTCTCACAATCTGATGGGGAAGCGGAGAAGCTGACGGCCATTCGGCCCTATTAATGACTCCACCGTTCAATAACATCACGTCTGATCCCATGTTAACTGCAGTATTCGATCCTGCTGTCCTTCGTCTCATATTAACTCTGTCAAAGTAACATACAGAGCGAGGGAATAAATGGGACATTCTTCCGAAGGCAGAATGTAACTGTTGGAGGGAGTCTTGCGGTGCAGTGGTAGTGTCCCTATTTATGGGTCAGGTGGACCGTGCTAAAGTCATACCCGGACCAGAGGTGTGTAATAACATCTCTGGAACTCGCTGTACATACCAGTTTGGAGTAGATGACTGATTTTATTCTCAGCGTGCTGCAGACAGAAACCTTGTGATATACGGGGCACCGCAACGAAAGACCCAGATGTTTTTTTGTTTACATACTCCTGGGACGTGGATGTCGCTGCCTGTCCCGGCATTGGTTGCCCATCCCTAGTTGCTCCACTTGAGAAGATGATGCTGAGCCGCCTTCTAGAACAGTTGTAGTCCATGTACTGCCCACAACGCCGTAAGCAGGCACTTCCAGGGTCTTGATCCAGCGACAGTGAAGGAAAAGGGATATATTTCTAAGTTCGGATGGTGGGTGACTTGGAGGGGAACTTGTCCGATATCAAGGCGGTGTTCCTCCACATCAGCTGCCCAAATCCTTTTAAATTGATGGATTCGTGAGTATGGAAGATGCTCTTTTTTACGATTTACAAAATTGTCGTTTAAGAGGGCTATTCAACACAGTTTTTGATCCACGGAAGAGGTGTACAAATTGAGGAGAAAAAGAACTTGAAAGAAAAAAAGCCCCTGAAGTTGGGGACCAGTTCAAAATCAGGAAAGAAAGGGAGAAATGTTTTGATTACGAAGGAGAAAATGAGGAAAAGAGTAATCTTGCAGAAGTCATTAAAAAACTAACTGTTAATATATTGATAAATATGAAAAAGGAAAATAGAGATAAAACTGGGTTGGTACACACAAATATACGTCACTTACAATCAAAAAACAGGGGAGTCCATTATGCGGAATTAAAGAAATGGTTATCCAACTGAATACTTACTGTTGTTCTATGTTTACAAATGAGGAAGGAAAAAACACACGAGGAATGTTAGGGAAAACGGAGTTTAGTGAGAGGGAGCAACTGAATCAAATCCGTATTATTCAGGAAATTATGTTTTGAAAATTGATAATATTGAAGACTGGGAAATACCAGAGACTGATAATTTATGTCCCAGAGCACTTGACACAGTAGCCTTAGAAATGGCGGATGTATTGCTGGTCTTGCTCCAAACCTCTATACGCGCTACAATAAATT
>NW_025978125.1:0-95 GCF_021869965.1 Rhincodon typus | reverse complement strand
TAGCCTTAGAAATGGCGGATGTATTGCTGGTCTTGCTCCAAACCTCTGTACGCGCTACAATAAATTGCAAAGATTAGAGGGTAGCTAATGTAAGC
>NW_025978124.1:0-6646 GCF_021869965.1 Rhincodon typus | reverse complement strand
TGGACTGACCTATCCCCTCCCTAACTCCCCACCTACACTCACCTTTACTGGCTCCATCCCCGCCTCTTCGACCTGTTTGTCTCCTCTCCACCTATCCTCTCCTCGATCCCTCTTCTATCCGCCTCCCACTCTCTCCCTATTTATTTCAGAACCCCCTTCCCCTCCCCCTTTTCTGAAGAAGGGTCTAGGCCCAAAACATCAGCCTTTCTGCTCCTATGATGCTGCTTGGCCTGCTGTGTTCATCCAGCCCTGCACCTTGTTGTCTCGGATTCTCCAGCATCTGCAGTTCCTACTATCTCCATAGAAACCCGAAGCAGGAGTAGACTGTTTGGCTCTTTGAGACTGCTGTGCCAGTAGGATCACAGCTGATCCTCTAACCCAATGCCTGTTGTCCCCAAATTGCCTTTAAAATCTAACACGTTATCTCTTTCTTTCTTGAGTGTATTCAATAACTTGGAGTCCACAGCCTTCTGTGATAGTGAATTACACAGGTTCACTCCCTTCTGCATGAAGAAATGTTTCCTCATCTCAGTCGTAAATGGCCTACCCCGTATCCTGAGACTGAGACCCCGGTTCTAGAGTCCCCCATCCAGGGGAAACACCACCCCCCGTGCACTTAGTCTGTCCAGCCCTGTTAGAATTTTATACATTTCAATCAGATCCCCCTCTCATCCTTTTAAACTCTAATGAGTACAAACTCAGTCACACCAATCTCTCCTCACAGGACAGTCCTCCTGTCCCCGGTTTTGGCCTCGTGAACGTCTGCCGCACTTCCTCTATGGCAAGGATACCCTCTCTTAGGTAGGGAGATCAAAACTGCACACAATACACCAGGTGTGGTCTCACCAAGGGCCTACATAACTGCAAAAAGACAGCATCAATTCCTCCCCACTCACCTCCACCCCAGGCCCCAAGAAAACTTTCCACATTAAACAGATGTTCACCTGCACATCCACTAATGTGGTCTGTTGTATCCGCTGTTCCCGATGCGGCCTCCTCTACATCAGGGAGACCAAGTGGAGGCTTGGAGACCGCTTTGTGGAACACCTATGCTCGGTTTGTGACAAATGACAACACCTCCCAGTTGTGAACCACTTCAACTCCCCCTCCTACTCCCTGGACGACATGTCCATCCTGGGCCTCCTCCAGTGTCACAACGATGCCACCTGAAAACTGGAGGAACAGCATCTCATATTCCACCTTGGAAGTCTACAACCCAATGGTCTCAATGTGGACTTTACTAGCTTCAAAATCTCCCCACCCCCAACCTCATCCCAAGACCAGCACCCACCTCATCCATGCCTCATTGACCTGTCCGTCTTCTATCCCACCTATCCGCCCCTCCCTCCTCACTGATCAACCCCCACCCCCACTTCCTACCTACACTCACCCTTACTGGCTTCATTCCCGCCTCTTTGACCTGTCCGTCTTCTCTCCCACCTATCCGCTCCACTATCCACCTTCTATCACTGCCCCCCCTACTATTTATTTCAGAGCCCCCTTCCCCTCCCCCATTTCTGAAGAAGGATCCCGACCCAAAATGTCAGCTTTCCTCCTCCTCTGATGCTGCCTGGCCTGTTGTGTTCCTCCAGCTCCGCACTGTGTTATCCCATCTGGTTCTCTGTTGTCCTTCAGGGAAGGAAATCTGCAATCCTTATGTGGTCTGGCCTACCCACAGCAATGTGGACTCTGAAATGGCCTCATGAGGTCAGTCGGGTGTGGGCAGCAGATGCTGGCCTTGGCAGTGTGCCAACATCCTGTGGAAGGATAAGAAAAGGACAGAATCATAGAATCTCTAGAGTGTGGAAGCAGGCCATTCAGCCCATCGTGTCCACACTAACCCTCTGAAGATCATCCCACCCACAACCACCCCTACATTTCTCTTGGCTAACCTACCTGAGCTGCACATCCCTGGATACTGGGGGGCAACCTAGCATGGTCAATCCACCTAACCTGCACACCTTTGGACTGTGGGAGGAAACCCGCACAAACATGCAGACTGCTGAGAGTGGAATCAAACCCAGGTCCCTGGCGTTGTGAGGCAGCAGTGCTAACTACTGAGCCACCGTGTGCTCAGAGAGAGGACAGTACAGGCTCACATACTGGTGCCATAATGTGGATGTGCTGTTCACTTGCCCTGTTCTTTTCCCAAACCTTCTCCTATGTTCCTCTTCAAACATCCATCCCCAGTGCCATTTTGAAAGTTGCAAGCAAATCTGCTCCCTTTTGGATAATGTGCACCACTGCTGAAATATCAAAGTCTCCTATATAATGTAAAGTAGCCGTCGTCCCAGAGGACCATAGAGCTGCTCTCTCATTAGAGAGAGAGAGAGAACTGGTGGTGATTTAAACTGGGGTTCACCACACCTCAGGAAAGGGGGAGAGGTTGAGTAGGAGACTCCATGGTAACCTCAGCCAGTGCAAAAATTGAACCCACGCTGTTTGGCGTTACTCTGCGTTACATATTGTAGTGAGAACAAATAGAGAGAGATTGCTCTACCACATGTCAGTGTCCATTCAGGTCTCTCACCGTAGGAGGGAACCTAACCATTCATCACAGCTCCGGTCACTCTGCTGGACTCTGGATTCAGTTCACAAGCTCAGCTTCCAGCAGCTACCATATTTTAACATTGGATCAAAGGTTGTTCTACACAACTTAACAGATGAGCACTGCAGGTAGCACTTGAACAAACATATCTCCAGACCGAACAGAGAGGGGGAGAGAGAGGGAGAGAGAGAGAGAGAGACAAGAAACCATGTTCCGTCCTGTGTGACACCTTCCTCTGCACCAATGCACACAGTCATTATCTCACCACTTCCCCTGAAACCTTGCGACCCCCACAAAAAAAAACCCTTTTGAACCCCCAATTCCAACTTCTCCCCACCCCAGTGCAACCAATGTTCACGCCATTGTTTGGAAAGTTCGGATTTGATGAGTGGGAGGAGAGGAACGGGATTAAGATTATCTTGCAAATTATTAACCACATCTGTCTGTCTCCCCCCCAGCTATCCCTTCTCTCTCCCTTTCCTATGCCGTGTTTTGTTGTGTCCTGCAGTCTGTGTTTAATATTTCATATCACATCTGCTCACGCAGTGATGACAGTTCAGTGATTCTCTTCCTGGAATTAGCACTCATAAAAACACAGGGAATAAAAACAGGAGCTGGCCGTTCAGCCCCTCAAGCCTGCTCCACCATTCTAGATCATGGCTGATCATCCACACTGACACCTTTTTCCTGCACTATCTTCATAACTCTTGATTTATTCGTATCTAGAAATCTATTCATTTCTCTCTTGAATTTATTCAATGACTGACCTTTTACAGCCATCTTCAGTCAAGAATTCCAAAGGTTCGCCACCCTGTGAGTGAAGAAATTCCTGCTCATATTAGTCCTGAATGGCCTGCCCCCTTATCCTCAGACTGTGCCCCCTTGTTCCAGACCTACAGTTAGGAGAAATAGCCTTCGTACATCTACCCTGTCAACCCCAGTAAGAATTTTGTCAGTTTCTGTGGGACCACCCCTCATTCTTAGATCAAAGAATCATAGACCTACTGCAGTGTGGAAGCTGGTCATTTGCCTTAGTTTGGTGCCATGGCTTAGTTGGTTAAAGCACTTGCCTAGTATGCAGGAGATCCTGGGTTCAAATCCCAGCTGGTGCCTCTACCTTACTTTAAAGACCCCTCATGTTGGAGCAGTGTGGTGGCTCCCTGCTGCCTCACAGCGCCAGGGACTGGGTTCGATTCCACCCTCGGGCGACTGTCTGTGTGGAGTTTGCACTTTCTCCCCGTGTCTGCATGGGTTTCCTCCCACAGTCCAAAGATGTGCAGGTTAGGTGGATTAGCCATGGGATAATGCAAGGGGAAGGTCTCGATGGGATGCTCTTCAGAGGGTCAGTGTGGATTCAATGGGCCAAATGGCCTGCTTCCAAACTGTAGCAGTTCTTTGATTCTTGTAAACTCCAGAGAATATTGGCCCAGTCTCCTTAATCTCTCATCATAGAACATAGTTCTAGTGTCCCAGGATTCAGTCTGGTTCCACTCTCTCTAGGGCAAGTCTATCTTTCCTTCAGAGCGGAGACCAGAACAGTACACAATACAGTAGGTGCAGTCTTACCAGTGTTGAAGCAAGACTTTTTTTTTAACCGCTGTACTCAAATCCTCTTGTGGACGAAGCTAACATACCATTTGCTTTGCAGTATCTGTGGAGAGAGAAACTGAGTTAGCGATTGGAGTCTGGTATGACTTGTCGTCAGAAGAATTCTGAAAAAGTCATTCTGGACTTGAAACATTAACTCTGATTCTCTCTCTGCAGATGTGCCAGACCTGCTGAATTTCCCCAGCTTTCTCTGTGTTTTGTTTCAGATTTCCAGCATACTCGGTATCTTGAATTAATACTGTTTTGTTTCCTAATTACTGCTGAACCTGCCTGTGACTCATGGATAAGGACACCCAGGTCCCCTTTGCACATCAATACTTTCCAAAAACGGTCACCGTTTAAGAAGTGTTCTGCATCCCTGTCCATCCTTCCAAAGTGGACAACCTCACACATACCCACGTTAATATTGCACGTGCCATGCTATTGCCCGTTCACTCAGCTGAGAGATCTGGGCTGCTATCCCAGAGTTCAAATCCGACCAGACTGCAGTAAGAGTCCCGACCCGAAGCGTCAACTTTCCTGCTCCCTCTGATGCTGCCTGGACCGCTGTGCTCCTCCAGCTCCACACTGTGTTCCGTCTTACAGTTCCAGTCTTGGTTGTCCATCTCTCAGGGCAAGAAGTAAGGGGCCCTTTGCCATAGTGACTCCTGACTGTTGTGGGCTTGTATTGAGGATGCACAGGGAGAGCTGAGTGTGCCTTCACATGGTGAACAGAAACTGTTTCAGCTAAACAGAGAGAGTGAGGTAGGAGTGACCATTCCCATGTACCACGCTGGCCCCTTCTCATTTCAAGAAGGTGAGGCCGTCAACCAGCATCACTGATGTCGTACTGTATTCCTCAGCATGATGGGGTTAACTATTCTCCTGCACGACAAGACCTTGTGAGAGGAGATGGGTGGGGTGATGCTGGTTGGGTCTCGAGATGGTTGGGGGAGACACTGCCATAGCCTGGGGATGGGGGAGGGGTGAGGAGTTTGAGGCAGGGCCTTGGGAGTAATGGTCTAACAGGCTGATTGCACCTAGGCCTCTGAGTCATCCCACTCCAGAGACCTAACTGTAAAAAAACACGCTGACTGAGGATCAGGAATGAAATTTTGAACAATCAGCAAAAGAAGCAAATGTTTTAAATGGACAGCCCCTTTATTTCAAAGCAGTGACCTCTAGTTCTAGGTTCTCCCACAAGAAAGCACATTCTTTCAGTATACACCCTGTTTATGTTTCAATCAATTCAGCTCTTTTTCATCTAAACCTCTGCAGGTACAAGCCTAGCCTACATAAAATAATCTACCTTCTCCTGGTACCTTCTTTCACAATAGAGCAGTGCATTGAAGGTCACAGTCAGATCAGCTGTAATCTCAATGATTTATGGAGTCAATATGTTTTGGCTCCAGACCTGGAGTGGGACTTGAACCTGAGGCCTTGCAATGCAGAAGAGAGTGCTGTCACCTGAGCCAGAACTGGCGCATGAGTTACATAAGGACTTTACAAAATATCTCAGACATGAACTCAACTAAATGCAAAGTACTGCATATTCTGGAAATCTGAAATAAAAACAGAAAGTGCTGGAGAAACTCTGCAGGTCTGGCAACATCTGTGGAGAGAGGAACAAAGTTAATATTTTGCAATAACATAAGAATTAGAAGCAGGAGTAGGCCAGTCAGCTCCTGAAGCCTGCTTCCCAATTCAATACCATCATGGCTGGTCTCATCTCAGCCTCAGCTCCATTTTCCTGCTGCCTCTCCAAAACCTTTCAACCCATCACTAATCCAATACCTGTCTATCTTCTCCTGAAGTTTATTCAAAATCTTGGCATCCACCACACTCTGGGATAGTGAATTCTACAGACTCACAAGGATAGCCAGATCCCTCTACACTGCAGCAGTCTGAAATTTCTCTCCATTTAGATAATAAATTGTCCTTCTATTCTTCCATGCAAAACGGATAACCTCACACTTATCTATGTTAAACTTCATCTATCAAATGTTGGCTCATTCACCTCACTTATCCATATCCATTGTAAATATCTTATTCCTTCATTGCAACTTACTTTCTCATCTATTTTGGTTTCAAATTTGGCAACAGTATTTTCTATCGCTGCATCCGCTCATTAATAGAGTATAAATAGTTGGGCTCTAAGGACCGAACCCTGTAGTTACATCTTGCCAACTAGGAAACAGACCAAATTATTCTGGAGATCAGAGTGTGTTAGGCAGCAGACATGGAGAGAAGGCAAGCTAACATTTCGAGTCAAATGACTCTTCATCAGAGCTCTGTCATCTAGACTCGAAACGTTAGCTTGCTGTCTCTCCATGGATACTGCCTGACCCGCTGTAATCTGCAGCATTTTTTTGTTTTCAGTACAGATTCCAGTATCTGCAGTAATTTACTCCCAATTATTCTTACCCTCTGATTTCTGTTGGTTGGCCAATCCTCTATGCAAGCTAATATATTACCCCTAATTCCATGTGATCTTATGTATAGATGACAGTA
>NW_025978123.1:3790-6646 GCF_021869965.1 Rhincodon typus | reverse complement strand
CTTGTTATCTCAGATTCTCCAGCATCTGCAGTTCCTACTGCCTCAGGCTAATGATCTGGATATGGGATCATATACCACCCATGACATGATGTGGAATTTAAATTCAATGAATAAAATCCAGAGCCTGAATCACGCATAATGAACATGACAACCACCAATTGTCATGAAAACCCATCGGTCTGGCGTTAAGGGACAGAAATCTGCTGCTCCTACCCAGTCAGACACTACAGGTGACTCCAGATGCATGCAATGCCTCTGCTCTGAAATGGCTGAGGCAACAGATTTTTGACTTGCCAGTGACGTGCACATCCCATGATTTTTTTTAAATGCACACAGGACGGGAAGTTGATAATAAAACACCCCCAGTTTGCAAAAGTCCTCCTGCACATGGGGCAGAGGGCTAATATTGATGGCCCCCAGTGTCCAAATACCTTGTGCAATGGGGCAGGATGCGGTTACAAAACACACCAGCTTTTGTGCAAAGCCTTTGAGCATTTGGGGCAGGAGGTTGTTCTGAAGAAGCATCACCAGACCCAAAACGTTAACTGTTTTCTGCTTCACAGATGCTGCCAGACCTGCTGAGCTTTTCCAGCAACTTTGTTTTTGTTGTTGTTGTGGTGGTTATTAAATGCCCCAGCTTACAGAAGCCTCAAGCAGGAGACTGTTAATAGGCACCCTGGATAGCAAATCCCACAGACAAGAGGGCTGAGAGGTCATTAATAACTACCCCAGCATGATAAGCCCATATGCAAGTGGGTTCAGAGGCTGTGAATAAAAACCCCCAGTGCACAAAACACGCTAGCATTTGGGGCCAGGATACTGTTAATAACTACCCTAGTGTGCAAAGCTTATAGGCAAGTGGGCTAGAAGGCTGTGGAAAAAAAGGGCCGAAGGGCCTGATTCCACACTGTAGAGATTCTATGAAGTGTACGAAGCTTGCAAAGCCCTTATGCAAAATATCTCAATGCGTGGAATGGGGAAGCCCTAATGCAAATGGTGCTGATGTTAAAATAAGTGCTCCAACTTGGATGGTGAGACAGAAGAATCCATTTGTTACAGAGATAGTAGGAACTGCCGATGCTGGAGAATCTGAGATAACAAGGTGTAGAGCTGAATGAACACAGCAGGCCAGGCAGCATCAGAGGAGCAGGAAAGCTGACGTTTCGGGCCTAGACCCTTCTTCAGAAATGAAGTTTCTGAACATAAGACATAACATAAGAACTAGGAGCAGGAGTAGGCCGTCCGGCCCTTCGAACCTGCTCCGCCATTCAATAAGATCATGGCTGATCTTTTCATGGACTCAGATCCACTTACCCGCATTCTCACCGTATCCCTTAATTCCTTTATTGTTCAAAAAACTCTACCTTATCTTTAAAAACGTTTACTGAAGTAGCGTCAACTACTTCACTGGGCAAGGAATTCCATAGATTAACAACCCTCTGGGTAAAGAAGTTCCTTCTCAATTCAGTCCTAAATCTGCTCCCTCTAATCTTGAGGCTATGCCCTCTTGTCCTAGCTTCACCTGCCAGTGGAAACATCCTCTCTACTTCTACCTTATCTATTCCCTTCATAATTTTACATGTTTCTATAAGACCCCCCCGCAATCTTCTGAATTCCAATGAATATAATCCCAATCCACTCAGTCTCTCCTCATAAGCCAACCCCCCTCAACTCCGTAATCAACCTAGTGAACCTCCTTTGCACCCCCTCCAGTGCCAGTACATCCTTTCTCAAGTAAGGGTCGAGACCCGAAACGTCATCCTTCCTGCTCCTCTGATGCTGCTTGGCCTGCTGTGTTCATCCAGCTCTACACCTTGTTATCTCAGAAGAATCCGTGTGTCGTGCAATGCTCCCGATTGCTTGCAAAGCCTCCATCCCGTTCCCCCCAAAAAACCCTCAGCTGCACCCTCCTCCCCCATCTATCCATCCCAACTTCGGAAACCCCTTCAGGCGCCGGAAGACCCCTTGCAGCAGGGTCCCTTTAAATCTGGGTCAGCAGCCCCCAACGTTGCCCTGGGTGATGGGACTGACGCGAGGGGTGCCCTAGGTTTGATTGACAAGCAGCATCCCGTCTCGCGCCCCCTCCACCGCCGAGCGACATGTCCAGACTCGCCCGACGTTGCCCCGGGTGACGGGTTGACGTGAGGGGGGGGGTGTTCCAGATTTGATTGACAGGCGGTAGCCCCTCGCGTCCCCACCGCCTCGCGACAAGTCCGGGTTCGCGCGGCGTTGCCCCCGGCGACGAACAGGAGGAGGCGCAGACCCTCGCGCTCCCGGCTTCCAGGGCAACGGCGGCCGCGCGCACGACGGTTAGCACGACAAGAAGAAGCCGCCGCCATCTTTGCCAAGAAGGGTGAGCGATTCTTCTCTTTTCCCCGACAATAAATTCATTTTCAAAGGAAGACCTCTCGCACCCTCCCATCCGCATCGACTAGCCCTCCCCTTTGGCTTCTCTCTTATCGTTTTTTTCATCCTCCCCAAAACCTCCGGCCCGCTCGATGCCGCGATTTGTTTTTCCTCCCCCGACACTCACAGGCATGTTGAGCGTGGAAGCGCCGGCGTGGAAAAGGAAGGAGGCCGGCCCGGGGACCCGGATATAATGGGGTTCCCGCCCCTCGGGTGGGCGCAGGAGCCGGAAGCGGGCCTGCGTCACGGCCTAAGGTCACCCGCTCCTCCCTCCTGCGATCGCGGCCGCCATCTTGGTACGGTCTAGTGAGGTCAATGTCCTCTTCCGTTTTATAGAGTTGGACAGCATAGACATTCACTTAAGGTTTTAAAGTGTAGAAAGAGCTTTACTCTGTCTAATCTTGTGCTGTCCCTGTCCTGGGAGTGTTTGACTGGGGACGGTATAGAGGT
>NW_025978123.1:0-3780 GCF_021869965.1 Rhincodon typus | reverse complement strand
CTACTCTGTATTTAACCCCGTGCTGTCCCTGTCCTGGGAGTGTTTGATGGGGTGGAGGCGTCAGTGTGGAGAGAGCGTTACTCTAAAAGAATACATTGAGTCATTGAGCACAGAAACAGACCCATTGGCCCAACTTGTCCATGCTGACCAGGTTTCCTAAACTGAACTAGTCCCATTTGCCTGTATTTGGCCCATATTCCTGTAAACCTTTCCTATTCATGTGCTTGTCCAAATGTGTTCTAAATATTGTAACTGTGACTCCAGACCTCCAGTGATGGGGTTAACTTTTAACTGCCCTCTGAGTAGTAAGGAGTGGGCAACAAATGCTGGCCTAGCATTTAAAAATCTATGATGTTCTCATCCCATGAATGAATAAAAAAACGTTGAAAGAATGCTAAAACATATGCCTTTGATAATCTCTTGGGATTGAACTATTCCACATTCCTAGAACCCCACAGCCCAGGAGGAAACCATGCAGTCTTTCATTCCTGTACCAGCTCTTTAATGCAGGCAATTCATTCCAGATCACTGCATGAAAAAAAGTCACTCATCATCTCTGGGAGATAGCAAGAACTGCAGTTGCTGGAGTCAGAATCTAACACAGTGTGGAGCTGGAGGAACACAGCAGGTCCGGCAGCATCAGAGGAGCAGGAGCTCTGAATTTCTGAAGACGGGTCCCGACCCAAAACGTCAACTTTCCTACTCCTCTGATGCTGCCTGACCTGCTGTGTTCCTCCATCTCCACGCTGTGTTAGACTTGTCATCTCTGGTTCCTTTGCTAATTATCTGTGTCCCCTGCTCATTAATCCAAGGCTAAATTCAAGGCCAAAGCAGTTCTGGTAGAAGGTCACCTGGTTGAAATGTTAACTGTGTTTCTCTCTCCTCAGATACTGCTAGACCCGCTGAATGATTCTAGCAATTTCTGTTCGTATCTGCAAATTTTAGTGCCTTCAGGAAACGGAGGGAATGCAAGAATATGTGGCTACACCTTGTGTTCTTAATGCTTCAATTCTTTGACTTAATTTATAGCTCATCTGCACTCCTCCACCACCACCCCTCTGTTTCCTGAAGGTATGAGATGTTTCTTGAATTGCCCATATAACAAAAAGTGTGGGTTCTGAGGCCCAATTGCTTTCCGACAGCGAGAAACAACTTTTCCAAGTTTCCTGTCTGAAGGTCATTTCAACCCAAGAAACCATGAACAAATACAGAAGTTGCTGGAAAAGCTCAGCAGGTCTGGCGGCACCTGTGAAGAAAAGATCAGAGTTAATGTTTCGGGTCCGGTGACCCTTCCTCAGAATAGAGGAAGGAACCATGACGTCCCCATGGCAGATCCTGAATATCCATACCCCAACCAAAAGGAGAATTGAGCTCCCATCGATCCTTACATCCTTTCCTTGCAGTGATCTGCCTATTGCACTCATAAACAAAGCTGTATTTCGGTACATGTGACAATAAATCAATCAATCACCAAACTGATCCATACTGACTGGTCTCCCCCAGCAAGGAGTGTTGCCAGGAAGGATTAGAGGGATTGAATCAGTAACTAGGGAATAGAGTTCGGACATCTGTTGGAAAGTGCACATGTAAGTGCGTATCAGACCTCTGCAAGACGACACTATTTGTCTATGGCAAAGATGCTATATGCCAGTTACAGGAAGGATATTATTAAGCTGGAGAGGATTCAGAAGAGATTTGACAGGATGTAAAGTTTGAGTTATAAAGAAAGGCTGGGACTTTTTCCACTGGAACGTAGCAGTTTGAGAGGTGACCTTATAGAGGTTTATAAAATCACGAGGGGTAGAGATGGGGTTTGGCGGATGGGGGCACAGCTACAACATTTTAAAGCCATTTGGATAAGTACATGAATGGGAAAGGTTTGGAGGGATATGGGCCAGGAGCAGGCAGGTGGGACTAGTTTAGTTTGGGATTTTGTTCGGCATGGACTGGTTGGACCAAAGTGTCTGTTTCCATGCAGTATGACTGTATGTCCTTGAGAGTGTATGATGTATTAGTTTGTAATTTCAATTCAATATTTCTTCTTTTAGCATCCCTTACAACACTGATGAATTTGTTGGTTGATTTTTATTATTGTTACATAATCTACATTTAACTTTATTCAAGACGACAATTAATTTTTTTGGATGCAAATTACATTGAATTTTATTACATCATGTGTTTTGAACCCACAACCTTCGAGCACAAGCTTGGGTTGCTTGATTAGCCAGTCTGCTGAGAATACTGAGAAATGCAGGGTTACAGGAAAAGTATAGGAGTAGTGGGTCTGGGTGGGATGATCTTCAGAGGGTCAGTATGGACTCAATGGGCCAAATGGCCTGCTTCCACACTGTAGGGATTCCATGATTCAGGAATACCACTGCCCCCCCAACCCCAAGCACAAAGATGTGAATTTTAAAATCAACATTCCACTTGATCAGGAGCCATGGTAGATGAGTGATCATAGGGAGTGATAGGGAAACAAGACTTGCAGCAGGTTAAGACAAAACGGGGTTATTGATGGGTGGTGTTGCAGAGGTGCAAAAGCTTCCATCAGTTGGAGGGTTTGAGCTATAAGGAGGGGCTAAACAGGCTGGGGCTATTTTCTCTGGTGGTCAGAGGCTGAGGGGTGACCTTATAGAGGTTTATAAAATCATGAGGGCATGGATAGGTTGAATTGCATTATGGACCGATCCGGATCGTCTCAAAATATTTTAAGAAGGTAGCCTAGACCCTCGTTTTTTCTTATTTTAAAGGTAGATGTGAAGTCCTATGTTCCAGATGTAATGCGGCTAGTCAAACTACTCCACATTAGGCAAAATTATCAATACACTATCGTTAAAATACAACCAAAGAAAGAGGAATTTAGAATAACTTAATTCTATTGGAAAACTTAACTGAATAATAGATACAGTAACTATTACTAATTAACTGCTCCAATATCGTAACAAATCCCTTGGCGAAGAAGGCAAAACCAGACACAGATTCTCACATAAGAGATAACAAGGTGTAGAGCTGGATGAACACAGCGGGCCAAGCAGCATCATAGGAGAAGGAAGGCTGACGTTTCGGGCCTAGACCCTTCTCACATGCAGTTCTCCAATCCAGGAGGAAGAGAAAATTCAGAGAATGTAGCAGCCAGGAGACATTCACGGAAGCTTCCAACTCTTTTGAGATCCCGAAGGCTTCTGCTTAAAATAAACCTAAAAACTAAAAAACCTGAAAGCCTGGTCTGAGGGAGCTGGCCCCACCCAGGCTGCTTCCATTGTTCCAATTTAAAAAAAATCCCCAAAGCCTCACAAGTTCTTTAACTTCTTAGAGACAGCTCATTACCTCTGCCTTACAACCTCACTTCAACAATAAAGGACAAAGTAACCTCTTGAAAGTGACAGCAGAGTCACAATACCACTGCGCCACTGCCTCCCCCTGAAGCACAAAAATTTTAAAAAACAAGATGCCACTTGAACACTCTGAAAGCCTGTGATTTCAAATAAACCTGTTGGACTATACCTGGGATAACAAGGTGTAGCGCTGGATGAACACAGCAGGCCAAGCAGCATCAGAGGAGCAGGAAAGCTGACGTTTCGGGCCTAGACCCTTCTTCAGAAATAGGGGAGGGGAAGGGGGTTCTGAAATAAATAGGGAGAATGGGGGAGGCAGATAGAAGATGGATAGAGGAGAAGATAGGTGGAGAGGAAACAGACAGGTCAAAGAGGCGGGGATGGAGCCAGTAAAGGTGAGTGTAGGTGGGGAGTTAGGGAGGAGATAGGTCAGTCCAGGGAG
>NW_025978122.1:0-6646 GCF_021869965.1 Rhincodon typus | reverse complement strand
GGGTCTAGGCCCGAAACGTCAGCCTTTCTGCTCCTATGATGCTGCTTGGCCTGCTGTGTTCATCCAGCTCTGCACCTTGTTGTCTCGGATTCTCCAGCATCTGCAGTTCCTACTACCCCAAATCCTGATGAATGGTAGGTTGGAGCATTTGAGGTTTAGGGAGAGGCTGAATAGGCTGGACATATCTTCCCTGGAGCATCAGACAAAGAATGTCAAAACAGATAATAAAAGCTACTAAAAGGAAGCCCGGAAAGATACAAGGCATATAAAAATGATTAAAAGAAGCTTTTGCAATTATGCTGTGATAAGGAGAGTGATTAAGAGAAATATCGGTTTTTTAAAAACTGACAATTATGATATATTACAAATTATAATAAAGGAGTAATGACCTATTCACTGCATTTTGTCAGTAATTATGTTAAGAGGTAAAGAAGAGTAAGCTAAATATCAGACGGAGATGTTAGTGATTAAAAGTATCAGAGCTGGTTTGAGAAAGCCAATAAGTAGCTAAGAATTGGGGTCCATTTCTAGAAGGATAGAATTGACTATCAAAGAACAATTATCAACCTTGTATAGAATCTTGTTTTGGCAGCATTGGGATATTGCACAGTTCCAGTCTCCGTACTTGTTTTGTTTGTTCAATGTTAGACGTTGATGTCACTGGGGTTTATAGGTATGCATGGAAAATATATTTTCACATGGGGGTGAGACCAAAACTACTAAATAAAGGTAACATTGTCTACAAAGCACGAAGTAGAAGTGTGATGGAATACCCCCACTTTCCTGGATTAGTATAGCTCTAACAATAATGAAGAAGTTTGACACCATCCAGGACAGAGCAATCTGCTTATTTGGCACCAATCCACAAGCACCCACTCCTTCCACCACTGATGCTCAGTAGTAGCGGTTTGTGCTATACACAAGATACGTTGCAGAAATTCGCGGGAGATTCTTCGACTGCACCTTCCAAACACATGACAACTTCCATCTAGAAGGACAAGGACTGCAGACACATGGAATGCCATGACCTGCAAGCTACCCTCCAAGCCACTCGCCATCCTGATTGGGAAATATATTGCTGTTCTTTGGTCCAAAATCCAGGAGTTCCCTCCCTAATCGCAATTGTAGGTCTATCTACAGCAGATGGACTGTAGTGGTTCAAGAAGGCAACTTACCACAATCTTCTCAAGGACGGCTAGGGATAGGCAGTAAATGCTGGCCCAAACTGTGACACCCATGTCCTACAAGTAAATGAATAAAAGCCAAAAAAATTGGCTAAGCCCAATGCAGAGAATGGTTATAATGTGAGACAGCACAAATAGTGGTTATTACAGTGTTGATATATATAAGGAAGCTAAGAGGAAGGGAGAAAGGGACAGCTGGACATGTTGATGATGTTAGAAGAAGAAGGGTGCAGAGAGGCTCATGGGGATTATAAGCACCATCTTGGACCTGTTAGGCTAAATGGCCTGCTTCTGTACTGTAAATATTATGGAACAATTGTTACAAGTCAATTGGGAAACCCACAACCAAAATAACCAGGTTTACTGAATGGCCCCCATCGGGAACAAAAGTGCAATTTTTGTAGCTTTTACATTAACATGAATCAGAATCAATGTAAATTAAATTGAATACATTAATTAACAGACAAATATACTGCAAATGAAAAAGGTATGTTTCACTTTAAGGAGTAGGTATAGCAAAGATACGTCATGTATGTAACTACAAACAGTTCCATCACCACCTACATAGTTGTGGCAAATGTACCCATACCATTGCAAAACATGCTGTGCTTTACTTACCTAGGATAGGACAGAAGTCCTATTTGACAAGTGAATTCACCTTTGAGCTTCATGAATATAATAATCACCATAATTGTAAAGCTTTCCAGAATTCCTTTTCAACTAACTAATCAATATTATTCCAGTTCATGGTTTGGCCTTTTCTGGGATAACAGTAGTGTCTCTGAGCCATTCACACAGTTTTCCAGGTTTTAGACATTTTTAGTCAGGCAACACAGTGCCTGCAAAAACATCTCCTCCTCTGCCAAATAGAAAATAATGACTGCTTCTTGAAAGGGATTTGCTTCTTCTCCTCTCAGGACTTTATTTGTTCTTTCTGTCTCTGTATACTTTCCTTCTGTGTTTGCATCTGTGTTCTGATTTCTTTCATTATCCAATTCCTCTGCTTGTAGTTCCTCTCTGTGCACAGCTCTTCTTTGTGTCTGACTGCCACATGTTTTCTTTCTTAACTTCTTTCCTGTTAGTAGCGTTTCTGGGTCAAGAGGTGCCAGGTGACGTGGTCCAGTTTTTCTTTCTTAGCTAAAGAAAATTAAAATGAATCCCTTTTAAATTGATGGAAATTCATAAATGTAATTTCCAAATATTCTGAAAAAACAATGACAGACTCCATGTACTATCTAAAGCAAACAAAATTTTCTTTACTATCTAGCCTCCAAGTCAAATGTCATCACACACTTGTGATCAAAGTTATCATATTCTATCATTAATCAAATTGTAGGTTAGATAAAAAGAAATGATCAAATGCCAACTATTTCACTCACACTTGAACATTTGACTATTCAGCATCGGAATTATTCCTTTACTATATACAGAAATGAGTGCAAACTAATGTAATTATAGAGAACACAGAATAGGTTTTAACTGTATGTATTGAAAGCATATCACCGAGTGTTACTGAACAAGTAATTTCTAAAATGCAGTGAGACAATCATTTTCCTTGTATCACCAGCCATCCAGTGGTTTCAATTTTTTGTTTGATTATAAATTGAAGCTGAGATTTCCTCATTAACAGTTGGTAAAAAAAACTACATTTAATGCCCATAAAGGAAATGATATCATATTCTTGCATTTAGGTTGCCAATTTGATAGTATAACAATTTGAGTTATGCATATAACATCCAAAAAAGCAAACTTCTAGATATTCTTACGCACTGGTAATGAACACAATTGCATATTATTAATCTCAAATTTCATTGGTTATCCATGTGAACATTCTATGATTATGATTATCCAGAGAAATTCACGGATATTACAGCCATATTTATTTCTAAAATTCAATTGTTCTTGCTTTTCCTCTGTGCCGTCCAATTTGTTGCCAAGCTACAAACGCTTCCTTAGGAACATTGAATACTAGCCCTCAAGGAACTTAAGCCAATAAAAATCGCCTCTGCTGAAGTCCTAATTGGCCTATTCCTCAATAATAAGGGAGATAATTAATATTTGGAAAATGGTTGATTAATGTCCTTGCAAAACATTATTATCTGTAACGTGAAAATTATTTTAGGTGCATTAAATATAGACCTGGTAGGCTTCACTAACATGACAGAGGTGGTCTTGCAACAGTTTCCAAAACAGAGGGGGAAGGCAGGCAGAGGGTTTGGGAGAAGATTCCAGACCTCGGGGCCTAAATGACTGAAGGCACTATCATGAGTGTCACTCTTCATGAACAACGTGGTACCTCTCTGATCCACTTGTAGACCATTTCGGAAGCACAGGCTTACAATGCAGAATGCACTGACACTTAGGATTGAACAGCTACAGCAGGGACACGTTGCATGCACAATTGAACCAGGTTGCATCTCAGGGCTGCTGGCTTCCTCTCTTAGCACTTGCCCACTTAATGTCTATCTGCATGCCCCGAGCGTCCATCACTTGCCATGCCTGTTAGCAGGTTTCTGCTTCAGCCAGAATCAAATGCATACTGACATGCTCTTCTGCACAGATAGCTGCTTACCCTATTTGGTAGGAAACTGTCCTGGGGGTAAGGTGGGAGGAGGGATGGTTAGAAGCAGCAGGGCAGTGGTGGACATCTTGTTGTACAGTATAACAAGACATCAATCTACAATTCACAGTATATATCAGCTGCCTGCATGGCAAACACACAACACATTTATTCTACCAAATGGCCAGTCAAAGGGAGCTGCCATCTGTTGGGGATCCTGGTACCATTAGTCAGGGGTGTAGTCCACACACATTCCACAGGCTTGGCCACAATCAGCTAACAGCCTCAGCAGCTCACAGACAGGGGATTGCCCTCCTACAGTGCAGGAAGTGGGCTCGGATCTGTGCTCTGGGGCCAACACCAATGGTCGGGGGAGTCATGTACTGTCAGTCAGGGAACTGCAAACAAAGCAGTCGGATTCTAGTCAGGCATGCCTAGGGTCTGCTCGTCAAAGGTGGTCAGAGAACTTGGGCAAATACAGGTCTGAGTGTCAGTCCATTGATTGGTGAGAGGTTGCAAAAGGGATCTACAGGGGAAAAAGGAAGAACACTGCCAAGAGTGACAGAGCCAGAAATGTTTGAAATTCTCCACACCATAAAGTTGCAGACTGAAAGTATTTAAAGTTGAGCTAGATAGATATTTGACAACTGGGAGCTGGAACAGAAGAGGAAACGAGGCCTGTGCAGTTCAGCCATGATCTTGTTGAATGGTGGGTCTGACCTAAAGAACCAAATGGCTGACTCCTGCTCCAATTCATTCTGTACTCATGCATTAGAGGCAGGGAGTCAGGGCTGGCAGTGTGGGAAAGCAGAGGAATTTATGGAGGTGAGAACAAGGTCAGTGACAGGGGGATAGTGGGCATGTGTGATGGTATGTGAAACAGCATTGGAGGGCATGATAGCCTATGGGAATGAGTTTTAGACAGTGGCACCACCATGCCATCTACTGCAAGAGCATAGAGGAACTGGGTAGGCATCATTAATGGGTAATGCTGGGATCTGGGGGAGCAAGAGGACATTTGAGGCGACATTGGGAGGATGTGTGGAAATTGGTTGTTGGGGTAATGCAACTTAAAAGGGGAAATAGAAGCTTTGAGGGAAGGGGGTTTACCTCACAACCAGATGGAGCCCGTTGCTGATGGTGACCATCTCAAAGCTGCATTCTCAGCCATCATTTTCGTTCTGTAGACGCCCAATGCAAATGGAAAGTGGCTCAGAAAATGCACAGGGTCGGCAGAGTCAGTGTCACTTTTATAAGTGAAAGTGTGGAATACGTGTCTGCTGGAATTTAGGCTTTGAGAGGGAGCTTATATGCCACTTCATACGTCATGTAAGTATGTTGCTGGACTCAACTGTGTGCAATGGAAAGTGACTTGGTTGAGGTGGGTATGGAACAGGAAGAGGTTTGGAGAACAGCTGGCACAGTCTTTTAGATACAATGTGTTGACCACTCAGCTAACATGGCACCTATGCTAATTTAGTGCACATGCTATCATCAGGGCCATGGTGAAGCAAACGATAGGGCTGCTGAAGATGTGATCCATAGCTTGAAACTGTATGAGAGGGTCCTCCAGTATTATCTGGACAGTGCACTGCATTATCTTGGTATTGTATGTTCTGTACAATTAGTTTTCATTTCATGCTGTTTCCCCTCCACATCGACAGGAATTCAGAGTATACTGTAGGTGATCCGACCTGAGTGTAAAAGAAGTAAAGCTAATTGTAACAGAAGATAAAGGCATAGGTGGAAAGTAATTTTCTCCTTTTGTAATAGAACATCAGATTGTGTAATAAATGCTGAAATATTTGGCTTTACTACAGTTTTGTCATCTAATTGAAACAATACCAATTGGTATTTCGTGTCATTTTAGGACACATACCTTTCAAAACTGGAAGACGTCAGCCTTTATTTAGCAGATTGCCTTTTAAATTACATTAAAGGTGCTTCACTGCATTAACTTGCTGTTCATTCATCCTCAAACAGACCATCTGGCCAGCACTGTCTACCATGACAGAACTGTAGGACTGCTAATTCTTCATTAATATTCAAGCCCCACATTGGGACTCAAACACTTAGTATAAAAACATAAAATATTCGAAGCACACAAAAAGTCAGGCAGCATCTATGGAGAGAGAAATAATTATCATTTCAAATTGATGACCTTATATCTGAGCTTAAAAGTTGGCGTTCACTGATACTTCAGTCGATATTGTGCATGAGGCTGAAATGCTTGAAGAAACTATCCAGGTCAGAGGACTGGAAGTCTTGCCAAGGGTAACTCCTTGTTTTAATTCCCACCCAATAATCAAATTGGCTAGCCACTGAGAGGGACCTTCAATGTCACTAGCGAGTGGATGATCAGTAAAACTGTGTTTGTTGCTGGGTGGGAATACGGTCTGTTGTCTAGGATGGGATGGAGAGAAGTTATGAAGTTAAGGGGGAAATAAAAGCAAGTAATTGATCGGGGATATGGAGGATGGTTTTGTTTTCTGATGCCTGAGGAAATATGCCTGCTCTTTCTGATTTACAAGGGGTGCTGTGGAAGACACTGTGGATTCAGCAATTTCCAACTTCCTGTCGCTGTTGAATTTGTTGATTCCTGAGAAGCCTACACAGTAGAGGTGACTTTTAAGGCATTCTCCCAATTGCACAGTGAAAGCCCTGGCAGTAAGCTTAGATTCCTAGGCACATGTTTCCATAAATAGTAAAGTGCAGCAGGTATGTATGGTATGTGTCAGGAATTCATTGTCCACATTTAATTGTTTTTAAGATTTCTTTGCTTTCTCCCATCTTTCATTTGGGAATCTCCCACTCGTCCATCTCATGATGGAGATAGTAGGAACTGCAGATGCTGGAGAATCTGAGATAACAAAGTGTAGAGCTGGATGAACACAGCAGGCCA
>NW_025978121.1:0-6647 GCF_021869965.1 Rhincodon typus | reverse complement strand
TAACTCTGTTTTCTCCGCCACAGATGCTGCCAGACCTGCTGAGCTTTTCCAGCAACTTTGTTTTTGTTCCTGATTTACAGCATCCACAGTTCTTTTGGATTTTATAAAGCCCTGCACACTGCATTTGAACATTTAAATAAGGCTGCCAAGCTCTTCTTATACTTTAGAATTGACGATTATCTGCTGTACTACAAAAGGGATGTTTCAAGACTTTAACAAAATAATCCGTATAACGTATAACGTATAATTGATAACCTTCTAATCCCATTAGATAAAATATCACTAAATGCAGATCTTGAATGTACAGCTATTTAGCTATTAAGGATCCCTTTATTTTTCATTCATATGCTCATAATTAGTACTACCAGATCAACAGCCTCAACACTTGTGTAATTGGTTCATAATAGACATCTCCTTCCACAAATGACTATCTAGTTGAGAATTCCACATCGGAACAAACATATAAAACAAAAACAAAATATTCTCACATTTGTTGAGGAATGTATAGAACACCAGAGATGTCAATCGCAACAAGTAGCATTTTATTCTTAGAAAATTAAACTTTTACTCTTTAACATGCTTTGGAGTCACCTCTATGACTTCTTTGTCCTAGCATTAATCAGATTTGATAATCGAGTCAAGCAGAATGTTTGTGCCGAATTTGTGATACCTTACAGATGAGAGCACAGTGAGGAACATTAAAATACAATCTCTTACTATTGCAACCTACTTAACCAACTACCTAAAGAAATAAAGTGTCTTTTCAAGGCACGCACAATTGTTACGTAAGTAAATACCAGGTAACATTCTATTTTCTTCAACTGTTGCAACATGACTACAGGTCTGCTTCAAAAGCAGTATTTTAAAAATTGCTGTTCTTTGTTGTACCACGGTTAGTCCAAACTGCACAAACACCAAGGCTGTACATTCTCAGTTTCTTTATAACAAAGTAAGGTTTAGACTGAAAAATTATTTTGCATAGATGGCAATTCTAGGGATTTGGAATTACACAATTCTCATAAAGAGCTTGAACAGGCACAATGGTTTTCTCCTGTGCTACACAATTTGATGACTCTATTACACATTCTAATATACTTACCTCTTCTGCTGCGAACTTCAAAACAGCTGTGAAAGGTGTGACTTCAGGTACACTCAATCTGAAACACAATGATGTATATGGTCTTACCACCAGAATGTGATGACATTTCAATTTCTTATTCAAGAACCTGAACTAGGACACTTAACAGATGAAAATTGAAAAGAGGGGAAACATTTATAAGAACAGACCAATGATCATCTTTATCCATTAGTTTAAAACAGACTAAACATGAGCTAAAAGTAAATAGTGGAAAGCTTTGGGAACCAGCACTTCAAAGACAGTTGCTTCAACCAAGCAGGCCACATTTGTCATATACTATAAATGAAATTGCTCACATCAATATCATTTGCAATCACACCGTTGGTCGCCACATCTCTGACAATGTTGAAAGTGGAGAGGCTAAAACTAAAGCCAGTTGAAGTAGTGGTTTGTGGAAGGGGATGTAAGAACGCTGTTGACAATGTACGTGTGTTATAAAATTTAAAACTGGTCTTTATTAATGATTTTTTATCAGAAACAAGTAATTACACATCTTGTTGGTAGATGTAAAGTTATAATGTACTTCAAATTATAATTATTTACCCTTGTCAAGTACATTATAATTGTAATATGACAGTTACCTATTGCCTGAGCACTCAATGCAATATATGCACTGCATCAATACACAAAAATGCACCCGACACTGTGAATCGATTTTAGTCCCCTTACAGAAATAGAAATATTTTTTATTAAACTTGCCCTTCAAATTAAACAAAAGCATAATAAATGTGTTGAACATAACCCAATGTATTTAAATATTCAAAACACAGAAATCATTTCCATAGCATAAGTAAGTAGATACAAATTAGGAACATGAATAGGCCACATAGCCCCTTGAATTTGCTCCATCATTCAATAAGATCATGATTGTTCTGATTATTCTGCATGATTACCTACCTCCGATTACCTTTTAGTCTTAATAACCTTTCATTCTCTTGCTTATCAAAGATCTAGGTACCTACTCAGTCTACTTTCAAGTATCAGTAAAGTCATGGAAGATGTCACCAGCAGCACAATCAAGCAGCACTTGCGCAGCACTTTAAAACACCACCCTATTGCCTGGCCAACATCTGTCTCTGGCTTGCCGCGGTGTTCCAGCGAAGCTCGACGCAAACTGGAAGAACAACACCTCATTTTCTGCCTGGGGACCCTGCAGACCTCCGGAGTCAATATCAAGTTCAATAATTTCAGGACCTAAACTCTCCCATGTCCTAGCCCTCTACCCTACAAACCAGGCCATGTTATCACATAGTGACTAACAACAGATGGTGTGTAATGGTAGGCTAACAATTCCCATTAACATTTGCCATCATTAAACGCACCGAACTAGAAAAGATCCATCACCTCGTCAACAACGTATTCGCCAGGATTAAATTCATGAGAGAAGAAGAAAACAACAATCATCTTCCGTTTCTGGACGTCAGAGTTGAACATATGACCAACAGGGAGTTCTAAATCTAGGTATACAGGAAAGCAACCCACACTGACCAAATCATCAACTTCCACAGCAACCAGCCCAACCACCCACAAACAAAGCTGTGTTAGGACACTATTTAAACAGGCCACCACTCACTGCAACACTCCACAACTACACAGGAAAGAGGAAGAGCACCTACACAAAATCTTCACCATGAACAGATCTCCCCACTTTATCCCCAGGTGCCAGCTAAACAGACGAGAGGACACAGTATGCCCTAACACACTGACCACACTGCCTTACATCAAGAATATATCAGAACTGACAATGAGACTCCTAAGACCACTAGGAATCATGGTAGCACACAAGCCCACAGCCACTCCATGACAAACACTCCAGGATTAAAGACCCCATTCCCACAACATGCAGAACCAACATAGTCTACAAAATATCTTGCAACGATTGCCACAAGCATTATATTGGTCAGACAGGAAGGAAACTAGCCATCAGAAAGCACGAACATCAACTAGCAGCAAAATAACACGACAAAACTTTCCTTAACATCAGTACACTCAGACAATGAAGGCCATCAGTTTAACTGGGACAATGTAACCAAAGTAGCCCAAGCCAAACATAGACACGCACAGGAATTCCTAGAGGCATGGGTCTCAACCCATAACGCAACTAACAAACATACAGAATTGGACCCCATACACAAACCCATACAGAACAAAACCAGAAATGACACTACTCACCGTAACAGACCAGACAGAATAAATTCCAAGTGGAGTAAAACAACATTGCTTCATCGGAGACCTCACTGATGATGTTACCTAGCGTGGTGATGAAATGTCTGAACAAAAACAAGCCAGCTCGGTGAGCAAGTCAACTAACCTATTCACAATTTTGATGGTCTAAATTTTTTTCAGATCTATCAACTTAAAGATTTCTCTTTGAAACTCTCCTGGCTTGAAAGCTTTCCAGACTAGCAATCACTGCTGCCAAAGATACTGGTTCCCTGAACTGAAAACTCAAGCTAAAAGAAAGTATTTTCCTTTTGAACTAAATTCTTGTTTCCAATTGAAGTCAAAACAAAATCCAATAGTTTTACTGTTAACTTTGCCTGTAAACTCTAAAGTATAAACATCTTCTCTATTAACAGTACAGAAGTTTCTCACAGGCAGTTAAGAACACTCATATGTTTTCTTGAAACTATGCGCCAAATCCCACTTTATGGTATGTTGTGCCATCGTTACTGCCAAGTGGCCTGTACACAACTCTCAAGTGACTTCTTATCTAATGGTTCTCATCTCTACTAAAACTGCTTTTACATCTTGGTTTCCTGAACTTAAGTTATCCCTCTTATGTGCTAAAAACACCTTTTACAGTCACTGGATGAACACAGCAGGCCAAGCAGCATCATAGGAGCAGAGAGGCTGACGTTTCGGGCCTAGACCCTTCATCAGAAAAGGGGGAGGGGAAGGGGGTTTTGAAATAAATAGGGAGAGAGTGGGAGGCGGATAGAAGAGGGATAGAGGAGAGGATAGGTGGAGAAGAAACAAACAGGTCGAAGAGGCGGGGATGGGGCCAGGAAAGGTGAGTGTAGGTAGGGAGTTAGGAAGGGGATAGGTCAGTCCAGGGAGGACGGACAGGTCAAGGGGGCGGGATGAGGTTGGTCGGTAGGAGATGGAGGTGCGGCTTGAGGTGGGAGGAGGGGATAGGTGGGAGGAAGAACAGGTTAGGGAGGCAGGGACGAGCTGGACTGGTTTTGGGATGCGGTAGGGGGAGGGGAGATTTTGAAACTTGTGAAATCCACATTGATACCATTGGGCTGCAGGGTTCCCAAGCGGAATATGAGTTGCTGTTCCTGCAACCTTCGGGTGGCATCGTTGTGGCACTGCAGGAGGCCCAGGATGGACATGTCGTCTGAGGAATGGGAGGGGGAGTTGAAATGGTTCGCGACTGGGAGGTGCAGTTGTTTGTTGCGAACCGAGCGTAGGTGTTCTGCAAAGCGGTCCCCGAGTCTCCGCTTGGTTTCCCCGATGTAGAGGAAGCCACACCGGGTACAGCGGATGCAGTATACCACATTGGCAGATGTGCAGGTGAACATCTGCTTGATTTGGAAAGTCTTCTTGGGGCCTGGGATGGGGGTGAGGGAGGAGGTATGGGGGCAGGTGTAGCACTTCCTGCGGTTGCAGGGAAAAGTGCCGGGTGTGGTGGAGCTGGAGGGGAGTGTGGAGCGGACGAGGGAGTCACGGAGAGAGTTGTCCCTCCGGAAAGCAGATAAAGGTGGGGAGGGAAAGATGTCTTTGGTGGTGGGGTCGGATTGCAGATGGCGGAAGTGTCGGAGGATGATGCGTTGGATCCGGAGGTTGGTGGGGTGGTACGTGAGGACGAGGGGGATTCTTTACCGGCACAACTCCGCCCACCTCCGACGCAGCTCCGCCCACAGCCGACGCCGACACAGCTCCGCCCACAGCCGACGCCGACACAGACACAGCTCCGCCCACAGCCGACGCCGACACAGCCAGCAGCTCCAGAGGAGACGGCAGCACCCAGCCCTGCCGAGTCTTCACCATCCCCCCAGACCTACCCCTTACGGAGGACGAATGGTCAGTCCTCAGTAAAGGGCTCACCTTTGTCCCCCTTCACCCACAGATCAACGAATACCGCACACGCTTGGACATAGAGCAGTTTTTCCGCCGCCTCCGCCTCCACGCTTACTTCTTTAACCGTGAACCTAACCCTCCCTCTACTGACCCCTTCTCCCGCTTCCAAGACACCTCCTCCTCCTGGACACCACCCCAAGGCCTCCTACCCTCCCTCGACCTCTTCATCTCCAACTGCCGTCGAGACATCAATCGCCTCAACCTCTCCACCCCTCTCACCCACTCCAACCTCTCCCCCGCAGAACGTGCAGCCCTCCGCTCCCTCCGCTCCAATCCCAACCTCACCATAAAACCTGCGGACAAGGGAGGTGCAGTTGTAGTATGGCGCACTGACCTCTACATCGCCGAGGCCGGACGCCAACTCTCCGACACCTCCTCCTACCGCCCCCTTGATCAAGACCCCACCCCTGAGCACCAAACCATCATCTCCCAAACCATCCACAACCTCATCACCTCAGGTGACCTCCCACCCACGGCCTCCAACCTCATCGTTCCCCAACCTCGCACTGCCCGCTTCTATCTCCTTCCCAAAATCCACAAACCTGAATGCCCTGGTCGACCCATTGTCTCCGCCTGCTCCTGCCCCACCGAACTGATCTCCAACTATCTCGACTCCATTTTCTCCCCCTTGGTCCAGGAACTCCCTACCTATGTCCGTGACACCACCCACGCCCTCCACCTCCTCCAGAACTTCCAATTCCCCGGTCCCCAACACCTCATCTTTACCATGGACGTCCAGTCCCTCTACACCTGCATTCCCCATGCAGATGGCCTTAAGGCCCTCCGCTTCTTCCTGTCCTGCAGGCCCGACCAGTCCCCCTCCACTGACACCCTCATCCGCTTAGCCGAACTCGTCCTCACACTCAACAACTTCTCTTTCAATTCCTCCCACTTCCTACAGACAAAGGGGGTAGCCATGGGTACCCGCATGGGCCCAAGCTACGCCTGCCTCTTTGTAGGTTACGTGGAACAATCCCTCTTCCGTACCTACACCGGCCCTAAACCCCACCTCTTCCTCCGTTACATTGATGACTGTATCGGCGCCGCCTCGTGCTCCCACGAGGAGCTCGAACAGTTCATACACTTCACTAACACCTTCCACCCCAACCTTAAGTTTACCTGGACCATCTCTAACACCTCTCTCCCCTTCCTGGACCTCTCTGTCTCCATATCGGGCAACCACCTAGAAACCGATATTCATTTCAAGCCCACCGACTCCCACAGCTACCTAGAATACTCCTCCTCCCACCCACCTTCCTGCAAAAATGCTATCCCCTATTCCCAATTCCTTCGCCTCCGCCGCATCTGCTCCCAGGATGAGGCATTCCACTCCCGTACATCTCAGTTGTCCTCGTTTTTCAAGGACCGTAACTTCCCCTCCTCGGTGGTCGAGAACGCCCTCAACCGTGTCTCCCACATCTCC